>NC_048302.1:3915806-4052990 GCF_013100865.1 Trachemys scripta elegans
ATTGCTTCAGAAGTCCAAGAGCAAAGAGCATCTGGAAGGATTCAGGGAAGAATGCATTTAGCTAAAGATAGTGAACAACAATAAGCTAGCTATTGTAAATCCTGGCTGGATTAGCAGTTAGGCCTAAATCAGCAAAGCAGATAGAAAGCAGACAAGACATCCCCTACAACATACTTCTGAGTGGCAGAAGAGAGAAATTTTCTCTTGAAAACACTTATGCTAAGGGATTTAGGTGAGAGAAGCTTATGCTAGAAAGAGGATAATGGAGAGCTGGAAGCCTGATACTCTTTGACAGTAGCAGGAACTACAGGTGGTTCACATTTAAAAGAGACTCCCCTTAGGCTACAAAGGAGAAATTTCCCAGGAATCAAATTGCTCTGGTGGGAAAGCATGTAATATCCTCTCTGGAGTATATCTGAAGGGGAAACAAATCCTGGAAAAGAGAAGGTTTCAGAGTGGTAGCCGTGTTAGTCTGTATCTGCAAAAACAAGGAGTAGTCCTTGTGTCACCTTAGAGACTAACACATTTATTTGGGAATAAGCTTTCATGGGCTAGAACCCACTTCATCAGATGCACGGACTGGAAAATACAGAAACAGATATAAATATATGAAAGGATGGGAGTTGCCTTACCAAGTGTAAGGTCAGTCTAACGCAGGAATCGGCAACCTTTGGCACGTGGCTCACCAGGGTAAGCACCCTGGTGGGCCAGGCCGGTTTGTTTACCTGCCGCATCCACAGGTTCTGCCGATCACGGGTCCCACTGGCCGCGGTTTGCTGCTCCAGATCTATTCAAGGGACACCATCATAGGACCTAACCACATCAGCCACACCATCAAGGGCTCGTTCACCTGCACATCTACCAATGTGATATATGCCATCATGTGCCAGCAATGCCCCTCTGCTATGTACATTGGCCAAACTGAACAGTCTCTACGCAAAAGAATTAATGGACACAAATCTGACATCAGGAATCATAACATTCAAAAACCAGTAGGAGAACACTTCAATCTCTCTGGTCACTCAAAACAGACCTAAAAGTGGCAATTCTTCAACAAAAAAACTTCAAAAACAGACTCCAACGTGAAACTGGAGAACTGGAATTAATTTGCAAATTGGACACCATCAGATTAGGTCTGAATAAGGACTGGGAGTGGTTGGGTCATTACAAAACCTAAACTTTATTTCCCCAATACTAATTTCCCCCAACTGTTACTCACACCTTCTTGTCAACTGTCTGAAATGGCCCACTCTCATTACCACTTCAAAAGTTATTTTTCCGTCCTTGGTATCCTGCTGTTAATTGAATTGTCTCGTTAGATTGACCTTACACTTGGTAAGGCAACTCCCATCCTTTCATGTATTTATACCTGCTCCTGTATTTTCCACTCCATGTATCTGATGAAGTGGGTTCTAGCCCACGAACGCTTATTTGTTTGTCTCTAAGGTGCCACAAGGACTCCTCGTTGTTCTTGGAGAAGAGAAATTAACTGAAGATGGAAATCACAAAGTAATAATGAGTGTTTTCCGATGATTTTTTTCAGCATTCTTGTCTCGCACCTCTGATACCTACTGCACACTATAGCATGTCAGTCGGCTGGCCATGGCCAGGGTCAGGACGTGGAAAGGAGTGGGGCAGCGGGTCAGGACTCGGGGGCATTGGCATAGCAATGTGAAGGAAGATTATTCTTTTGTGCTGTGTTTTGTTCCACCAAATGCTATAAGGCCTGATCCAAAGCCAGATGACCTCAGCGGGAGTCTTTCCATTGACTTCAATGAGCATTGGCCCTATCCCATAGCCGGGGCTGGAATTCAGGCTTTAGAGTGAGTAGGCCCTGTGGGGACTTTTGGCCTGCAGGGAGTTTCACTAATACAGCACTTCAGTGAGCAACCAGAGCACAACTTCCTCTGTGCTGACAGCCTAGCAGGACTCCAGGGTTTGCACCCTCTGGTGTCCAGTCACCAAGCAGCGGAATGAAAACCCCAGGGGAGGACTTTGGTGGGAGGGACAATAGGGTCCGGTAGCCAAGCCCCAGGTCTTCTCGCCCGTAAGGAGTGGAGATGCAGTTGCAGGTCAGGGTGCCCCTATGCCCTCCCTCCACCCCATGAGGAAGAGACAGTAGGTGGTCATATCCCACATACCTAGGAGGAGGCTGATGGAGTATAGAATGACCCCAACAATGACTTTCTTCCAATAAGTCAGCCTCTGGCAGCTTTGGGGACAGAGCCAGACCTGCCACTCAGTAGACAGGACAGGTCCCATCCTTCTGGAGTGTCAGGAACCAGGGCCTGCAGCAGAGGTAGTCTCCAGGTTGACTCATGAGTACATCTGGCCAGCAGCAGGCCACCTGCTGAACCACGCCACCTGACTGGCTGCAGAGGCCAACAGGCTGGCTCTTACGCTAGCACCAGCAGCAGCTCGCTGGCTTCTCAGCGCTCATGCCCACCACTGTGCCTGCTCATGTCTTGAACCCCTCCTTGCCTGCTACCCTGTGCTAGCTCCAGTTCCTGCCCACCGGTTTGACCCTCGGCTCTGTCTCCCAACTACTGACGCCCGCTCTGACCGTTAGGCTAGACTGCCCTCATCCCAGTGGCTGAGATGGAGACAGGCTACAAGCCACCTTCACTTTGGAAGTTAATAATTAGCTTCCTCTTCTATAAACACTAAGTAGGACAGTGTCCAGTGATCTGAAGTGAGAACCAGCTTCAGAAAGGAATTGGATGTTTACAAGGATACCAGGATTATCCAGAGTTATCCTAATTAATGACAACATGAAATATGGAAGGGATATTGAACTTTGTGCTCCAGAGTTTAGCTAATCCCCAAGTATTTGAGATCAGGAGGAGACCTAATGTGGGGTGGAGGGAGGGGGAAATTGTTCCACAACTGTGGTTGAGGGGTTCTCATACTTTCCTCTGACACATCTGGTGCCTGCCACTCTAACAGACAGGTACAAGACTGGGTATTGGGTCTGATCCAGCCCGGCCATTCCTGTGTCCTGTTGTTCCCAACCAATCACCACACTGCAGAACAACAGGACTTGCTTTTCCCCACCTGCTACTGACAAACCCCATTCCCATCTAGTCCGCAGGAGGCAGATCTGTGGACCGGCCTTGTTTGGAGAACAATATTTTTTCTTCTGACCCCAAATGTTCCTGTCCTGCAGCACAAAGGGATAGTCACCGCACTGCCTACCCTAAAATCAACACCCACTACAGATAGTACAGCTCTCAGTCAACAGGCAGGACTTGCTGCCCTGTAAAGAAGGTTCATTGGGGGATCTACTGACATGGTCATTCAGTCCAATGTGGTGCTATGAACCTCACTGCTGCTTTCTTTTTCCTGATTCTTTGGATAGATTCAGTGACCAGGATGGGAAGAGTACAGGTGTCTCTTGCTCATTTCTGTGAGAGACCCATCAAGGGCACTTAATGCCAAGTCTCTTCACTTGGAGATGTAGTTCTGTCATTTCTTGTTGTGCCTGTCTGCAAATAGATCTGTCCACGGGCTAGCTGAACCTATTTTATTCTGTCAAGTATCAGAGGGGTAGCCGTGTTAGTCTGGATCTGTAAAAAGCAACAGAGGGTCCTGTGGCACCTTTAAGACTAACAGATGTATTGGAGCATAAGCTTTCGTGGGTCTTATGCGTCTGACAAAGTGGGTATTCACCCACAAAAGCTTATGCTCCAATACATCTGTTAGTCTTAAAGGTGCCACAGGACTCTCTGTTGCTATTTTATTCTGGTGCACCCTTGTGCGTAGGCTCCATGTCATGTCTGCTCTGCCAGTCCGCAGTAGGGTTATTCTGACCTTTCACAATGACAGTCCTTGACATTCGGCGTCACTCTCACCATCTCCCTGGCCTTGCTGTACTTAGAGACAACTCCTGTCCGTCATTAGGTTAGCTGAACGGGGGCTAACCCTGGTTGGCCCTCACCTGTGCTTACAGCCACACTGTGGTCAGTTCTGGTTCAGCTACCGCGATTGTTCAGAGGATGCAACTTTTAGGTGTAGACAAGGCCGGTACTTTCTCAGGCAGGCAATGCACTCTGTCTTCACGAACAAGGTCAGCTCCCAGATTGCTGCACTGGGCAGTACAGTATGGGGAGAAGGTGACCAGCCCTCTGTGGAGAAAGAAGTGGTTCGGGACTATTTAGAAAAACTGGACGTGCACAAGTCCATGGGGCCAGATGCGCTGCATCCGAGGGTGCTAAAGGAGTTGGCAGGTGAGATTGCAGAGCCATTAGCCATTATTTTTGAAAACTCATGGCGATCGGGGGAGGTCCCAGATGACTGGAAAAAGGCTAATGTAATGCCCATCTTTAAAAAAGGGAAGAAGGAGGATCCGGGGAACTACAGGCCAGTCAGCCTCACCTCAGTCCCTGGAAAAATCATGGAGCAGGTCCTCAAGGAATCAATTATGAAACATTTAGAGAAGAGGAAAGTGATCAGGAACAGTCAGCATGGATTCACGAAGGGGAAGTCATGCCTGACTAACCTAATTGTCTTCTATGATGAGATAACTGGCTGTGTGGATGAGGGGAAAGCAGTGGATGTGTTATTCCTTGACTTTAGCAAAGCTTTTGATACGGTCTCCCACAGTATTCTTGCCGCCAAGTTAAAGAAGTATGGGCTGGATGAATGAACTGTAAGGTGGATAGAAAGCTGGCTAGATCGTCGGGCTCAATGGGTAGTGATCAATGGCTCCATGTCTAGTTGGCAGCCGGTTTCAAGCGGAGTGCCCCAAGGGTCAGTCCTGGGGCCGGTTTTGTTTAATATCTTTATTAATGATCTGGAGGATGGTGTGGACTGAACTCTCAGCAAGTTTGCAGATGACACTAAACTAGGAGGCGTGGTAGATACACTAGAGGGTAGGGATCGGATACAGAGGGACCTAGACAAATTAGAGGATTGGGCCAAAAAAAAACCTGATGAGGTTCAACAAGGACAAGTGCAGAGTCCTGCACTTAGGACGGAAGAATCCCATGCACTGCTACAGACTAGGGACCGAATGGCTAGGTAGCAGTTCTGCAGAAAAGGACCTAGGGGTCACAGTGGACGAGAAGCTGGATATGAGTCAACCGTGTGCTCTTGTTGCCAAGAAGGCTAACCGCATTTTGGGCTGTTTAAGTAGGGGCATTGCCAGCAGATCGAGGAACGTGATCGTTCCCCTTTATTCGACATTGGTGAGGCCTCATCTGGAATACTGTGTCCAGTTTTGGGCCCCACACTACAAGAAGGATGTGGAAAAATTGGAAAGAGTCCAACGGAGGGCAACAAAAATGATTAGGGGTCTGGAGCACATGACTTATGAGGAGAGGCTGAGGGAACTGTGATTGTTTAGTCTCCAGAAGAGAAGAATGAGGGGGGATTTGATAGCAGCCTTCAACTACCTGAAGGGGGGTTCCAAAGAGGATGGAGCTCGGCTGTTCTCAGTGGTGGCAGATGACAGAACAAGGAGCAATAATCTCAAGTTGCAGTGGGGGAGGTCCAGCTTGAATATTAGGAAAAACTATTTCACTAGGAGGGTGGTGAAACACTGGAATGCGTTACCTAGGGAAGTGGTGGAGTCTCCTTCCTTGGAGGTTTTTAAGGCCCGGCTTGACAAAGCCCTGGCTGGGATGATTTAGTTGGGAATTGGTCCTGCTTTGAGCAGGGGGTTGGACTAGATGACCTCTTGAGGTCCCTTCCAACCCTGATATTCTATATTCTAAGTCAAGCAGAGCACAAGGGCAGGTTCTGACAATAGGCAGCTGTGCTCCACACACTCACTATCACAATTTAGAAAGTTCAGCTGCCTAATTATCCGCTTCCTCCCACTTATGTGAAGTGTTTGAAAATGAATATGCTGAAGTTAGAGTTGCTGATGTGTTCTTGTTCTATGGGCTGCCCGTGAAAATGTGATAGCTCCCTGAACAGCTCTGTATATACAAAGCATTCATCCCAAGATGCACTGAGTCATTTGTACAAGCTGGTATCTTTAGAAATGTAGCAGCATGTAATTTAGCTTCAGCTAAAAGCACATTGAAGAAGAAGAGCCAGAGAGCTGAGGGGCAATGGGTGGATAAGGGTGATGGGTTGTCTTGGCTTTCCACACAGAAAATCACTGAGCTGTCAAGATATCTAAATAATTAGTAGCACATTTCAAAGTCTCTCTCTCCTCTCAGATTTGAACTTCATCCCCAGCTTTCATCAGTAGATCTCAAAGGACTTTATGAAGGAGTTCAGTACCATTATCTCCATTTTACAGATGGGGAAACTGAGGCACGGAGTGACGCTGTAACTTGCCCAAAGTCATCCCACAAGCCAGGAATAATACCCAGGTTTCCTGAAGGCCATGCACTCTCCACTAGGCCACACCGTTTCCCTCATATATAGTCGGTGTATCGCTGCACCGGTCAGAATTCAGCCTCCTTCCCAAGAAGTTTTATGCAATGATCATCACATTTTCACAATGACAGGTTTGTTGGACACCCACACTTCATGGCTGATGTCAATTATTTGCATTTGGGCTCCGCAGTGCACATGGGACATGATCACCCCATTTGCAACTCCCAGGTGTACGTATCAATCATGGCCCATGGTTCATGCATTGTCACTGCAGAACGGGACTGTCTTAGGACACTGGCTACATCATGCCCTTTCAATGTCCATTGTTCCATCCAACAGACCAGCATAGATATAAAAAATATCAGATAGGCACAAATCCTCTCCCCAGCCCCAGCCGTCTATACCGGTACAGGTCAGAGATTCCAAGGCCAGAAGGGTCTAGTCTGACCTCCTGTAAAACATAAGCCAGAGACCTGCCCCACAATAATTCCTAAAGCAGATGTTTTGGAAAACCATCCAATCCTGATTGAAAAAGTGTCAGTAATGGAGAATCCATCACAACCCTTGGTAGTTTGTTCCAATAGTTTATTACCCTCATTTTTCAAAGCGTATATCGTATTTCCAGTTTGAATTTGTCTAGCTTTAACTTCCAGCCATTAGCAGACCTTTCTCTGCTAGACTGTAGAGTCCATTAGTAAACATTTGTTCCCCCTGGAGGTAAAACGGTACAACTTGTGTGCAGACAAGAACTTGGGCAGATAGGGTCAGATTTACAAAGATACTTACACACCTGAGAGATACAGAAGACACCTAGTCGGATTTACAAAAGCAACCAAGCAGGCTACATACCTAATTCTCACTGACTTTCAATGAGACTTAGGCTCCTAAAATGCTCAACTCACTTTTGAGAACTGAATTTAGGAACCTAAACCACTTAAGTGCTTTTGACATTTTTACCCTATATCTAATTGGTTGAAATTTTTTTCCTTCCATTTCCTGACTATTTCTCTGATCGGTGAGCAAAAGCTGGCTGGAGGTACCGTACACCAATTGGATGTGGTCAAGTATCAGGGGGTAGCCGTGTTAGTCTGTATCTACAAAAACAACAAAGAGTCTGGTGGCACCTTAAAGACTAACAGATTTATTTGGGCATAAGCTTTCGTGAGTAAAAACCTCACTTCTTCGGATGCATAGAGTGAAAGCTACAGATGCAGGCATTATATACTGACACATGGAGAGCAGGGAGTTACTTCACAAGTGGAGAACCAGTGTTGACAAGGCCAATTCAATCAGGGTGGATGTAGTCCACTCCCAATAATAGATGAGGAGGTGTCAATTCCAGGAGAGGAAAAGCTGCTTCTGTAGTGAGCCAGCCACATAGGGATTGGGAGTGGCATTTTTAGGTGTGGATGACTGTGATGAGATGTGCACCCCACGCAGACCCAGTATGGGTTAATGTGAGCCCGGGAGGCCAGTTAGGGTACCTGGCTGCACCTGGAGGGAGATTCAGGCTTAACTGATCATGAAGCCCAGCTGGGCAGGATCAGGCTGGTTAGTACAAAGAGAGGAAGTTTGCAGCAGCAGGAGGCTACAGCAAGAGTCTGTAGTTACTCTCTGGGAGTAGAGAGGTGATGAGGAGGAACTGTAGGGTGGAGAATAAGCCTTGGGATCCTAGCCCTGAAGAAGAGTCAACCCAGAGAAGCTGTGTGGTAGAGGATCTGAGAAAGGATGGCAGGAAGGTGCCCAGGGAAACAGCAGCAAGGAATGGGACTGTACAGATATTGGCTGCTGGTTGTAGTGTCAGGGCCGGCTCCAGGCACCAGCTTGTCAAGCAGGTGCTTGGGGCGGCCGCTCCAGAGAGGGGCGGCAGGTCCAGGTATTCGGCGGCAATTCAGCGATGGTCCCTCACTCCGCCTGGGAGCGAAGCACGTCCCGCTGAATTGCCGCCGCAGATCGCGATCGCGGCTTTTTTTTTTTTTTTTTTTTTGGCTGCTTGGGGCGGCCAAAACCCTGGAGCCGGCCCTGCCTGGACTGGCACCCAGTGTAGAGGCAGGGCCAGGGCTTCCCTATAAGCCACTGGGAAAGTGGCATAAGGCCCCCTGACATAAAGGGCTAAGGCGTGCAGGGGTGTGATGACCACTGAGCCCAGAGTCAGGGGCTGGAGATCTGACTCAAGGTTTAGGAGCTATTTGTTGGACTTCCGTTTCTTGAAAGTTTGTCACTGTGAAAGGGGCAGACATAATCATTGTGGCCTGGCTAGAGGGCCAAGTAATGGGAAGAGAGATCACCCTAGGGATGGGGAGCCAGATGGAAAAACAATTACTACACCGTGCCTGGCCACAAGGAGGTACTCCTGGGGTGAGTGAAGCCATTTACAAGGACCCTGTGGTAGACAGCCAGGGTAGCACTGGCTTTTTTACCCACTTATATATTACTTTGTAAAACAGAAAGCACCTTATGTGTTGACTTTTTTCTTTGTGTGTATATATAGATATAGATAGATATATTACACTCTATAAGCATGTTCATCTCCACAGTGCTGTAGTACTGATAGCTTGTAAGACACAAGAACTGTGTGTGTGTGTGTGTGTGTGTGTGTGTATATATAGTTGTGAAGCTATACTCCAATGAAGACAAGAAATACCAGCTAATATAATCTCTGAAGCGAATCAGTAAATTTTGTGACAGTCCCAAGAAAAAGAGAAGTAGGTTTGTCAACTCCTCAATTAATTGAGGCCTAATTTGGGAAGCCAGGGCACCATAATGCGATGATTAAGTCCATCTAGACTGTCAAACCAACAACCAGAAGAATAATTAATTCAATCTATTAGAATACAAATGAGTAACTCACCACAGGAAAAAGCAGCAAAGGAATGCAGAGGCACTTTTAAATTGTTCAGATACACACACATTTCAAGAAGAAACTTGTTATTGATGTGCCAGATCTGAAATACTCTAGCTGATGCTCATTTGAAGAAACAGACGTGTATGTGTACGTGTGTGTGTGTGTGTGTGTGTGTGTGTGTGTGTGTGTGTATATGCAAAAGACCCTAGAAGCAAATATAAATCCAGGAGTTGCTCTAATCTGGGCCAGCTGCTACCGATTCCCCCGAGGACTATCCACCAGCTGCAAATAACGGGAGAACAGTATGTTTTAGCCACTGCCCTTCCTGGCTTTACAGGTGCAGAATTATTTCTAAAATAATTTCAGTTAATTACATAGCATAAAAAATCTGGCATGATGTGGGCTGGTGTAATTTGTACACTCTTGGGACTGGGCCATGAAGTATGGAAACAGTCCCCTGTTGGTCTCACTCCACTTGGCTATAATGCTGCATATCTATATTAAAGCACTGACACTTGTCTTTCCCTGCTCCTGCTTGACCCACACTATCACATAGTGTACCTTGTAAAGTAGTGACTCTGAAAAAGACCTAGCAGTCCTGGGGGATAACCAGCTGAACATAAGCCCCCCTTGCTGCCTCCGCTGGGCCTTCTTGAAATCAATGCACAGACTCCTATTGACTTCAGTGACCTTTGGGTCAGGCCCTCCTCATGCCCTTTATTGCTTTACACTTGACTGAGATTAATTAATGGCCTGACCCTGCAAATCACTACTCGCATACATAGCCCTTACTCATGCGAATCACAAGATTGGGCCACATGCTTCTACATCAAGAAAGACTAGCTTGTATCTGTTTAAAGCAGTAGTCCCCAATGTGCTGCCCGTGGGCGCCATGGCGCCCACCGGGGCATTTATGTGTGCCTGCCTAGTGCCCAGTAGGGGAGAGAAGCCGGGGCCCCATGCCTGACGGGGACAGAGAACTCCGGGGCTGCGGGTGCCGGTATTCTCTGTCCTCGCGGCTTCTCTCCAGCTTCTCTCTTCTCTCTGGATTCATATATTATGTAATATTAAATATGATGTTTTTCGTATTATTTAATGTACAAATACAAAATAAGCCTTGAAAAATTGTTGGTGCCCGCCACACTCTTCTGAAAACATGAATGTGCTACTGGCCACAAAAAGGTTGGGGACCACCGGTTTAAAGCAACCTCCATTCTTATTCTCTTTAAAATCCCGGAGACAGGATACCAACTCCCTGTAACTTATTTTGAGAGTAGTATCTTACAGTGCTGAGAGATTCATAGGATGGTCACTAGAGAGCCAGTGTTGCCTAGTGGTTAGCACTGTGCACTGACACTCAGCAGACCTGGGTCCAGTAACTGGCCTTCTGGTGTCATTGGGTACTTTAACCCTTCTATGCCTCAGTTGCCCTGTCTGAAAAAGATAATGACACCAACCTCCTCTGTAAAGCACTTTGGGTGAGAGACACGAAGGGACTTAGGTGTTGCAATGCTGAACATCATGAAACCCAATTCTTTGGAGCCTAGAAAATCGCTGGAACAATACTGCAACCCACGCAGCCGAGCTAGGTCCCTGGGCTCCCTACACAATGAATGGGGCAAAAGAGGTGCCTAAGAAGGTGATCCACAAAGCCTCAGGCTAGGTGGGGAGATGCCAATGACAGGGGTGTGCTGACCCCTGCCCCTCTCACAGATAGGTGCCCATCTCTGCTTGGAACCTGCTGCCTGGAGTCGAGCAGGGTGCACGCCTAAGGCCTTTCTTGTGGGAATGAGTTAGGCACCTGCCTTGTTCCACACAAAGCGGCTGGAGGGGGAGAAGGTGGTGTCCACCTGATCACTTTTAGCCTGGTACATAGAGCACTCACCTGGGATGGGGGGGATATTTCAGTATTTATCCACAGAAGCACAGTCCCTGGGCAGAGAGCGGGAAGGCCTCTGTACCCAGTGGTTAGGGCACCCACCTGGCAGATGGGAGACCCAGGATCCAGTCCCCTTGCTCCAACCACTCTCAGTATTTATTCACAGAGAGTCAGGAGAGATTGAGGGAGGAGCACATCAGAATATCCAAAGCTCAGTGATTAAAGTACTGCTGAGAGGTGGG
This sequence comes from Trachemys scripta elegans, assembly GCF_013100865.1. Taxonomy (NCBI): domain Eukaryota; kingdom Metazoa; phylum Chordata; order Testudines; family Emydidae; genus Trachemys; species Trachemys scripta. Next base: position 3,927,103 of record NC_048302.1, read on the forward strand.
AGACCCCTGTTCAAATCTTTTCTCTGCCTCAGTAGAGGGGAATTGAACCTGGTTCTCCCACATCCCAGGGGAGTGCTCTAACCACTGGGCTAAAATCCCCATCACCTGCTTTTCTGGCTGGGTTCTTCTGGCTAGCCTCTGAGGACACCTATTGGATCAGTCCCCACACACAGCTTAGGTGGCCAAATGCCTCTTCTCTTGGTTTATGAATCACTCTGGAGCTTAGGCAGGAGACAGGCAGCCAGACACGTAGAGTGAGGCAGCAGTACACAAGCCCAGAGGCAGAAACAGGTGCAGAGGGAACTTCTACCCAGAAAATTTAGGTTCCGAATGAGTTTAGGCACCTACAGGGTATGACAGGAGTTTTGCAGAGCCAAAATCGAGACTTCGGTGCCTAAACTTGAGACTTAGGTGCCTAGGACTGGGATTTGGGCACCTATTACCTCTGTTGGTCTGGGCTCTTGAGATCTATGAATAAAAACGCTACAGAAGAACAAGTTGTGTGTGACTATTACAATAAAACACACCTCCCCAAATGGTACCTTATGTATAACCTTTCTAAGAACAGCACATAGCACAATGGGGTCCTGATCCGTGACTAGCTGCTACAATTCAAGTAATAAATTAGAAGAAAGAGGCTCAAATGATTGAGCCCAGGCGCTACAGAGCACACACACAGAAGTGCTGGCATGTGCATATCACTGCCTTAGGAAACCCACGAGTGAGATTATAACATCATAGAATATCAGGGTTGGAAGGGACCTCAGGAGTCATCCAGTCCTACCCCCTGCTCAAAGCAGGACCAATCCCCAACTAAATCATCCCAACCAGGGCTTTGTCAAGCCGGGCCTTAAAAACCTCTAAGGAAGGAGATTCCATCACCTCCCTAGGTAACCCATTCCACTGCTTTACCACCCTCCTAATGAAAAAGTTTTTCCTAATATCCAACCTAAATCTCCCCCACTGCAACTTGAGACCATTACTCCTTGTTCTGTCATCTGCAACCACTGCCACCAGCCTAGCTCCATCCTCTTTGGAACCCCCCTTCAGGTAGTTGAAGGCTGTTATCAAATCCCCCCCACTCTTCTCTTCTGCAGACTAAATAAACCCAGTTCCCTCAGCCTCGTCTAATAAGTCATGTGCTCCAGCCCCCTAATCATTTTCGTTGCCCTCTGCTGGACTTTCCCCATGAACAACATTGTTAGGTAAGTCCAAGTGGAGAAAAGGGGATGAATATTCCTTGTTCTAGAGCCACTATGTAAGCTCAGTGCCTCATTCTGCTAGGTGCTGTACGATAGTAAGAGACAGCCCCTGGGCCAATGAGATGACAGTCTAAAGGCAACGTTATTTCCAATCCAAATATATTTCACTGGGACAGAACTAGAATTGTGCAAAATTTCAATTCCTGCCAGAGCCTGCCTCGGGTGTTGGGTAGGGGTGGGTGTTGTGATGGTTTTGCCTATACTTGAAGCCAACTGAAATGTGTGTTCAAAAATCTGTCTGACTCAAATGTTATCGGGTTTTCATTTAGGGGAGACTGTAAAATGTGCGGAGGAGGGGACCAGAGCGACAGCACAATAGAATGACCAATAGAACCGAGAGTGGGCAGTATCCGGTGTAAAGACACTATTCAAGGAGCAGAGAGTGAGAGAGAAATTGTAATGCAAACTAAATACAATATATACAATGCACTCAAGGCCAGATTTTCAAAAGAGCTTAAAGAACAATGGAAGTTGTTGGCTGCTGAACACTTCTGAAAATCTGATATAGGTGCCTACGTAGGATGTGTTCTGCTGCTGACCTCTTTTGAAAACCTGGCCCTAGGAGGGTAATATCAGGCTCCTAAATTTGAAAATCTTGGCCAGTATTTCCAGCAGTTTTTTTGCGTCTGCGAAAATGCCATCAAACGCTAGGCATTACCTTTCAGGTGTGCCTACATTCAACGGTTTTCAGAATAATTTCTTACACTGATGCAGTCCCCTGGCTGTGACATCTTTGTTCTTGATCATTTCATTTTATCCCAGAATGGAGCAACACTTGCAATGTGAACTGATCTGGTGGGAAATCCAAACCCTGACTCCAATTCCCCCCACAACCTAAACCAGCGATTAAACCCTGTCTGAATGAAAACCTGAACACCAGCGTTTTGGCAAAGCTCTAGCAATAAACTTTAGCTGAACTTTTGATCTCATCTCAACCCTCAATGATTGACATACGCTACTTTTATCAATGCCGAGGCGTGTTACTCCCATACATTCCCATATAGTGTGCCTACTAGTTTAACAGTCCATTGCAAGCCTGTGGCTATAATTTCTGCACTGTGATGATTTGATAAAAGATGCAGAAATAAGAGTCTATGTATATTTACAAGCTCTCAGGTTTGTTGTCTGCATTTCAAGTCTTATGGATTACATGCCAGAAGATTCTGCTATTAGATGTTTCAGCTGACTTCATTAAGTGCACAGAGCTACAGCTGAGTTCAGCTGGAGCCATGCATGCATGTATCCCTGGGGTGAATTTGTCTCGAAGAGTTTATCAGAATCCATCCCATCTTTTTCCCTGCTGCCCTCTCGTCAAACCGCAACACACAAATACATCAGGGCAGTGTATAATATCCCAATACAAAGAGCAGAACAAAAAGCATGGCTTTGTGCTTCCTTGCTAAAGCATAGGCTTCAGAAAGCAATTAGAATCGATTCTTTTAAGTGTTTTTGTCAAGGAGGATATCAGTCTAGCATACAGGGTCTCCCCCTCCTCGTATTTCTTTTTATCATCACAAACTAGCATCAAGTTTTCTCCTAAAGAGCGTGGGTAACTATATTAAAGGCACTTCAGCAGAATCTATATTAGTATGGAGTAATTTTTCCCAGCAGTGTCATTTTAAATTCACCTAAAGCGCTAGGCTACTCCCGTGGGCCCACTAGATGCAAGTATTTTGCTATAGCTTTGACAGTATTAAAAAAAAAAAAAGGCGTCCAATATGAGGTTAGTACTCTTTATCAGCCATGGATTTTTTTTATAAAACAAATACCTGTGCACCTTTTGCAGGCTTTCCCTGCAGATCCCTAAGTTGCTCTTCATTGTTTTCTAATCAAACAACCCTCTCCTTTAAAAAATAAATAGACTCCCCCATGCTATTCATTATCATATGATTATTTTTTCTAAATAATAATAATAATAATAATTAATTCACTTACTGTCTCTTCAGAACCCTCCATATATGTACAAACACTTTACAAACCTATATTCCAATCAAATGGCACTCATGCTTACATTCATATCTCGACACAATACATGCTCCCCACACTAGAACGCTCAATTCCAGTTAACCCACCACCCCAAGGAAAGCCCGGTAAAATAGCTAAGCCTTGCCCTAGTTCATGTTGGGGGAGGGATAGCTCAGTGGTTTGAGTATTGGCCTGCTTAAACCTAGGGTTGTGAGCTCAATCCTTGAGGGGGTGATTTGGGGATTTAGTTGGGGATTGGTCCTGCTTTGAGCAGCGGGTTGGACTAGATGAGGTCCCTTCCAACCCTGATATTCTATGATGGGTTGGCTTTCTGAGCCTATGTTAGATAAGTGGGATTCCAAATTGAGGATCCCTTGCTGGAAATGCATGGCCACCAACTCCTTCTCATGTAAACCTGAGAGCTTTGTAAGTGCATCTGCTCTTGCTAATTGCTGTGGTCTGACATGATGCAATCTCCTAGTTGCTACCACAATACAAATAATAATAATAGCAATGGTGTGGGAGGTAGACATAGCCAAACCATTTGCAGTTCTCCATTCGGATCTTCTGCTTAGAAATGTGCTGCTTCATGTCATTGTCCAGTTTTTTTGAGTTAAGAACATATGTTTTCACTTCTTTTTTCACATTAAAAGTTGCTTGGAGTTAGTAAGTATTAAGGAGCTGTTAGCAGTGCATTCCCTGTCAGAGCACTTCACCTTTGGAATTTGTGTTCCCCTTTTGTTCCAAAACATCCTGCTCTACTCTCCTATTAGAGTCTGCACCAAGTTTCTCTCTACCAAAAATGTTAAAAAGTGATTGCATGAGGTTAGGCTCCTAAGTCCAGCTTTAAGCTCCTAAATGAGTTTGGTCTCAAAAGTGCTGGGCACTCTCTGAGACAGCTGGCCTCAGTAGGGTAGGGGTGTTGGATGCTTAGCACTTCAAAAGGAGGCCGCCGGAGCCTAAATATTAGAGTTGAAATGTTAGCCCCATCAAAGTGATGGGAGTTTCACCATTGACTTCAACAGGACCCGAATTTCACCCTAAAGCTGCTTGAGAAATGTGTTTTTCCCATGAAAATGTGTTGGTGAAAATGAAGATTTTTTTGTTTTTGTTCTTCACTGAAAAATGCTTATTTTTTTAACAAAAAATGGAAAAAAATTGAATAGCTGAAAAGCCATTTTTGTCAGAAAAAAAATATTGATGAAACATTTTCAACCAACTCTGCTAAATATAGATTTAGGCACCTAACTTGAGGCTCCGATAATTCATAATCCTGGCTTATGCTGCATCTCTGGCATCTAGATACCCGATAGTAAATGTGGTTTTGACGGTGGTTTTGTTTGGGGTTTTTGATGTCACACGCTGAGTCAATCCACAGCTTCAGATTTATAGCCTAGCTGTGCAAGATGAGACCCTGCCCCTGTAAATAAGTCAGGCTGGAAATGAAAAACACTATCAATTGTCTTGCTTTGCTTTGGGTTTTGCTTTGTCACGATGGACATGCTTCAACAATCCCTGGAGCACAGCTGGCTTTTTGCTTTATTGTTTTTAAAGGGAGAGCTGGAACAATATAATCGTGGGCTTGTTGCGTTCAAACAGTGGATCCTGTCCGCTGGGAATTCATTGAAAGAGCTAGTCAAGTTGGGCAACAGGGGGTCACTTGATGATTACCTGTTCTGTTCATTCCCTTTGAATTATTGACCACTGTCAGAAGACAGGATACTGGGCTAGATGGACCATTGGTCTGACCCAGTATGGCCATTCTTATGTTCTTAGGAAGGTTATACATATTTCTCAGCCAAATACAGCTGTGTGATAGATACTAAGAAGTAGTGTGCTGGTTATAGAATGTTCTTCCCATGGGAAACACTATACACAATTCATAACTTTATCCAAGGTACCTTTCCAGTTATGAAGGGCTGGATCCTTAGCTCTGTCCAGCTCAGGCTGTGGTAGTCCTTAGAAGGCTATTGTGTCCCTGGTTTGCGGTTTGATTCTACACTAGCTCCATACCTGGCTGCTCTCATATACATCACTGGCCTTAAGAGATCAATTAAATTGGTGGTGGGGATACCTTTAACATAAACCTTCTTCCCCCTCCTGGCTGTCTTAAATTGCAAGCACTCAAACTCCCCTGGACAGGGGCAGCATGCACCCAAGTTAGCATGCAGGGCTAGTTTAAACTAGCATAAGGGGAATTTAACTCGCAGTTCATCTCTCAGTTTGGCCCTGTGAGTCAAGTTCAGAGATGAATGTAAGCAAGTCTAGGGGAAGCCTAGGAAGGCGTAATACAATGTGAGGGATTGGGAGAGAGTGCAAGGTACACCAACGTAGCCCTTGTCTATGCACCAAGTTGTATTGGTTTAATTACACTACTGTAGTTAAAGTGGCTTAGTTAAATCAGTGCAACCCCCAGTGTTGATGCTGTAATGTTGGGTTACAAGTACAATATTTCAGTTCTCTCAAAGCTATTCCCAGCTGATTTAAACAAAACTGAAATAAGCCTGGTTTAAACTGAAGTAAGCACGTCTGCAAAGGGGTCTTTACCCGTTTAAATTCACACCATTAGTAAAACCAATGCAGCTTTCCATGGAGGCAAGGCCTTAGGCTTCTCCTAGATTTTCTTAGCCTGCCTCAGCCTCACCTATGGATTTGGTCCTGTGTGTGTCAGGCCACATCTATGATTTGATAATGAGCTGGTTTCTAAGGATGTTTGTTTAAACTGCAGATTCATTTAGGAGCACAGACGAACACGCACATTTTCCAAATGCCCTGCTGGAGAAGAGACTCCTGGCTGGATCTTGAAACCTTTAGTCGCGTGAGCACTCCTTTCACATCCAGGAGTTCCCAGGGCATGACCCTCCACTATTCAAGTCACTAGGACATTTTCCATTGATTTGAATGGGAGCAGGATCAAGGCCTCATTGGCTAAGAACTACTCCCACACATAAGGCTTGCAGGATCAGGCCCTTACGCCAATAAATCTTACAAAAATAATTCAGTGTATTGAACATTAAATTGTGCCTTCATGTACGCTCAAAATCCTGGAAATGTATCCTTTGCAAGTGCAGCATTCACACTGATAAATCAGAGTCTCTTTCTCAGCATAGTACGTTGTAATGCTTCCCTTAACATTGACTTTGATTGTGTCTCTTTATTCACAATGTGTTGTTTAAGGCAATACGAAGGAACAATTGATATGAAAGTGTTTTGGAATCTTGATGCTCACCTGGCACATGGGAGACAAGAAAAAAATCTGTCATTCATTCAGATCTTTTTGTGCTAGCTATTTTATTTTTTATATAAAAACCAAGCATTGTTAAACAAATTCATTTTGCTCTTTATGTCCTATGTTCTTTAGATAAAAGCAGCTATCCATCACCATTAATGTTGCTTAAAACACAGTGATCACAACTCCCTTTATTATTACTGCCAATAATTCCACCTGGCCCTCAACCAGCAATAGCCAAGTACAATGAAGATGGAAACAATTCCTCTCCTGTCATCACTGTTGGCATTATACCCACCCCTCTGCGAATGCTGCGGAAGCGAGGGCCAACATTTTCATAACTAGGAACCTGAAGCTAGGCTCCGATATTCCTGTTTTAGGCCTGAGCCAGAGCCAAGAGAGAGACTCCCATTGACTTCAGTTGGATCAGCCCATTACTGTCCAGAATAAGAGGCGTGCTTTTCAAAAATGCTAAGCAACCAACGGCTCTCGTACAAGATAATAAACCTGATTCTCTGCAGCCTGGCCCTATTTGCAGTCATCCTTTGATAAATTAAACAGTACTAAGTCACCAGGACCAGATGGCATTCACCAAAGAGTTCTGAAGGAACTCAAATGCGAAATGGCAGAATTACTAACTGTGGAATAAGGAGGAGTCCTTGTGGCACCTTAGAGACTAACAAATTTATTTGGGCATAAGCTTTCGTGGGCTAGAACCCACTTCATCAGATGCATGAAGTGAAAAATACAGGAGCAGGTATAAATACAAGAAATGATGGGGGTTGCTTTGCGAAGTGTGAAGTCAGTCTAATGAGATAAATCAATTAACAGCAGGATACCAAAGGAGGAAAACTAACTTTTGAAGTGGTAAGAGAGTGGCCCATTACAGACAGTTGACAAGATGGTGTGAATAACAGTAGGGAGAAATTAGTATTGGGGAAATAAAGTTTAGGTTTTGTAATGACCCAACCACTCCCAGTCTTTATTCAGGCCTAATCTGATGGTATCTAGTTTGCAAATTAATTCCAGTTCTGCAGCTTCACGTTGGAGTCTGTTTTTGAAATTTTTGTTGTTGAAGAATTGCCACTTTTAGGTCTGTTTTGAGAGACCAGAGAGATTGAAGTGTTCTCCTACTGGTTTTTGAATGTTATGATTCCTGATGTCAGATTTGTGCCCATTTATTCTTTTGCGTAGAGACTGTCCAGTTTGGCCAATGTACATGGCAGAGGGGCATTGTTGGTACATGATGGCATATATCACACTTTTAGATGTGCAGGTGAATGAGCCTCTGATGGTGTGACTGATGTGGTTAGGTCCTATGATGGTGTCCCCTGAATAGATATGTGGACAGAGTTCGCACCAGGGTTTGTATCAGGGTTTGGTTCCTGGGTTGGTGTTTTTGTTGTGTGATGTGTAGTTGCTGGAGAGTATTTGCTTCAGTTTGGGGGGCTGTCTGTAAATGAGGACTGGCCTGTCTCCCAAGGTTTGTCAGAGTGAGGGATCGTCTTTCAGGATAGGGTGTAGATCCTTGATGATGTCTTGTTGGCCTGTCTTGTAGTAGGTGACTTCTCAGTATCCTTCTGGCTCTGTCAGTCTGTTTCTTCACTTCACCAGGTGGGTTTTGCAGTTTTAAGAATGCTTGATAGAGTTTCTGTAGGTGTTTGTCTCTGTCTGAGGGATCGGATCAAATGCGGTTGTATCTTAGAGCTTGGCTGTAGACAATGGATCATGTGATGTGGTCTGGATGAAAGCTGGAGGCATGTAGGTAAGTATAACAGTCAGCAGGTTTCCAGTATAGAGTGGTGTTTATGTGACCATCGCTTATTAGCACTGTAGTGTCAAGGAAGTGGACCTCTTGTGCAGACTGGTCCAGGCTGAGGTTGATGGTAGGGTGGAAATCTTGGTGGAATTCCTCAAGGGCCTCCTTCTCCTGGGTCCAGATGATGAAGATGTCATCAATGTAGCGCAAGTAGAGTACGGGCATAAGGGGACGAGAGCTGAGGAAGCGTTGTTCTAAGTCAGCCATAAAAATGTTGGCATACTGAGGGGCCATGTGGGTACACATAGCTGTCCCGCTGACTTGAAAGTACAAATTGTCCCCAAATCTGAAATAGTTGTGGGTGCGGACAAAGTCACAAAGTTCAGCCACCAGGTTTGCCGTGATGGTATCGGGGATGCTATTCCTGATGGCTTGTAGTCCATCTTTGTGTGGAATGTTGGTTTAGAGGACTTCTACATCCATAGTGGCTAGGATGGTGTTTTCTGGAAGATCAACAAAAGATTTGTAGTTTGGAATGTAACATATCATTTAAATCAGCTTCTGTATCAGATGACTGCTAATGTGACACCAATTTTTTTTAAAAGGCTCCAGAGGCAATCCTGGCAAGTGGGCTATAGCCCATGAAAGGTTATGCTCAAATACATTTGTTAGTCTCTAAGGTGCCACAAGAACTCCTGTTCTTTTTGCAGATACAGACTAACACAACTGCTACTCTGAAACCTGAAATTACAGGCCTATGAGACTAACTTTAGTACCAGGCAAAATTGATTGAAACTATAGTAAAAAACAGAATTATCAGACACATAGATGAACACAATTTGTTGGAAGAGTCAACATGGCTTTTGTAAAGGGAAATAATGCCTCACCGATCTATTAGAATTCTTGGAGGAAGTCAACAAACAGGTGGACAAGGATGATTCAGTGGATATAGTGTATTTTGACTTTCAGAAAGCCTTTGATAATGTCCCTCACCAAAGGCTCTTAACCAAAGTAGCAGTAATGAGATATGAGGGAAGGTTAAAAGACAGGAAACAAAGGGTAGGAATACATGGTCAGCTTTCACAATGGAGAGAGGTAAATAGTGGTGTCTCCCATGGATCTGTACTGGGACGAGTGCTGTTCAACATATTCAGAATGATCTGGAAACAGTGAGGTGGCAAAATTTGCAGACAATAAAAAACTACTCAAGATAGATAAGTCCCAAGCAGACTGCAAAGAGTTACAAAGGGCTCTCACAAAACTAGGTAACTGGGAGATAAAATGACAGATGACATTACTTGGTGATACATGCAAAGTAATGCACGTTGGAAAACATAATCCCAACTATACATATAAAATGATGGAGTCTAAATTAGTTGTTACCACTCAAGAAAGAGATCTTGGAGTCAATATGGATAGTTCTCTGAAAACATCTGCTAAATATGCAGTAGCAGTCAAAAAACCTGGCAATGTTAGGAACCATTAGAAAAGGGATAGAAAATAAGACATACAATATTATAATGCCACTATATAAATCCATGGTATGCCCACACCTTGAACACTGCATGCAGTTCTGGTCACCTCATCTCAAAAACAGTGTATTAGAATTAGAAAAGGCGCAGAGAAGGCCATGTCAACAAAAATTATTATGGGTATAGAACATCTTCCATATGAGGAGCAATTAAAAAGACTGGGACTTCTCAGCTTGGAAAAGAGACGACTAAGGGGAGAGATGATAGAGGTCTATAAAATCATGACTGATGTGGAGAAAGTGAATAAGGAAGTTTTATTTATTCCTTTACATAACACAAGAACCTGGGGTCACCCAATTACATGAATAGGAAGCAGATTTAAATCAAACGAAAGGAAGTATTTCTCCACACAAAGCACAGTCAACCTGTGGAATTCCTTGCCACTGGATGTTGCGAAGGCCAAAACTATAACTATTCAAAAAAGAATGAGGCAAGTTTGTGGAGGATAGGTCCATCAATGGCGATGAGCCAAGATGATCAGGGATGCAACCCCATGCTCTGGGTGTCTCTGGTCTCTGATAGCCAGAAGCTGGGAGTGGAGGATGGGATGGATCACTCAATGATTGCCTGTTATGTTCATTCCCTCTGAAGCACCTGGCATTGGCCACTATTGAAGACAGAATACTGAGATAGATGGACCATTGGTCTGACCCAGTATGGCCATTCTTATGTATACAAGGTCTTGTCAAAATACAAGATTGCACTGCTTTAACTGTGGCAGTATAGTCAAAACATTTAGATTTGGTTGAACATTTTTAGACAGAATGTTTTTCCATTGGAAAATGCCATTTCACCAGAATCAAAACTATCAATGGGAAGATGTTAGTTTTGACACAAATTTGTATTAAAACATCAGAATAAAGTTTCAACAATTTTGAAATGGAATGTTTTGATTTTACATTTCAAAGGGCTGTTGTTTTGAAATTTATTGTATTATACATTCTAAAATTTAAAAAATATCAATCAAAACAAAGCAATTTTTTAAAATATTTCAATTGCCCTGAAACATTTTTTTCTCAAAAATTTCAGTTAGCGGGGAATTTTAAAATGTAAGGTTTTTGTTCCAGTTTTAACCCTTTAAAAATCACAGACTCATAGACACGTAGGGCTGGAAGGGACTTCAAGAAGTCCTCAAGTCCAGCCCCTGTGCTCATGAAGGACCAAGTAAACCTGGACCATCCCTGGCAGGTGTTTGTCCAGCCTGTGCTTAAAAACATCCCGGGATTCCACAACCTCTCATGGAAGCCTATCCCAGAACTTAACAACTCTTATAATTATTTGGGGTTTTTTTTTGCTAATACCTAACCTATATCTCCCTTGCTACAGATTAAGCCCATTAGTACTTCTCCTACCTTCAGTGGACAATGCCAGTTTCCCATGGAACAGATATTCTGGTTTTTGACCAGCTCCAAAAGCAGTACACTCGCCATAGTGTGCACGTAGTTGTTATGCCGATAGAAAGGTGTTTATAACAGTATAGCTTATTCCCATATGGAATGGGGAATGAATTATACCACTACAAGGCAGTTTTATACTAGTGTAACCGCTCCCACATGAGGGGTTGTATTGGGATACATTATTTTGGTAAAACATCAGCGCCCTAACAAAATAGTTATACAGGGACAAAAACTGTGTATAGACTAGGCATAAATGTGAATGCAGAAGGAGTGTGAACCAGCACCATTCTGATATGAAAGTCGAATGTACAAATGTAGAATTATGTATCAAAAATAACTGCACTCAAAAACAAAACAATGTAAAACTTTAGAACCTACAAGTCCACTCAGTCCTACTTCAGCCAATCACTCAGACAAACAAGTTTGGTTTTAATTCGCAGGAGATAATGCTGCCCATGTTTTGTTTACAATGTCACCTGAAAGAGAGAACAGGCGTTCGCATGGCACTGTTGTAGCCGGAATTGCAAGATATTTATGAGCCAGATGCGCTAAAGATTCATATGTCTCTTCATGCTTCAACCACCATTCCAGAATATATGTGTCCATGCTGACGGGTCCTGCTCAATAACGATCCAAACCAGAGTGGAATGACGCATGTTCATTTTCATCATCTGAGTCAGATGCCACCAGCAGAAGGTTCATTTTCTTTTTTGGTGGTTCGGGTTCTGTAGTTTCTGCATTGGAGTGTTGCTCTTTTAAGACATCTGAAAGCATGCTCCACACCTCGTCCCTCTCAGATTTTGGAAGGCACTTCAGATTCTTAAACCTTGAGTCGAGTGCTGTATCTATCCTTAGAAATCTCACATTGGTACCTTCTTTGTGTTTTGTCAAATCTGCTGTGAAAGTGTTCTTAAAACGAACATGTGCTGAGTCATCATCCGAGACTGCTATAACATGAAATATATGGCAGAATGCAGGTAAAACAGAACAGGGGACATACAAATCTCCCCCAAGGAGTGCAGTCACACATTTAATTAAGGCATTATTTTTTTTAATGAGCATCATCAGCATGGAAGCATGTCCTCCGGAATGGTGGCCGAAACATGAAAAAAAATCTACATTTGTAAGTTACACTTTCACGATAAAGAGATTGCATTTCTTTTGTTTATTATTTTTACAGTGCAAATATTTGTAATAAAAACAATAATCTAAAGTGAGCAATGTACACGTTATATTCTGCATTGTAATAGAAATCAATATACTTGAAAATGGAGAAAAACATCCAAAAATATTTAATAAATTTCAGTTGCTATTCTATCATTTAACTGTGCACAGTTAATTTTTTTGAGTTAATCGTGTGAGTTAACTGCAATTAATCGACAGCCCTACTAACAATGTTTATTTCAAGCCTGCAACGTTTAAGGAGTTCGGAGCCTAGATACCTTTGAGGTCCTGGGTCTGTCTCCCTGAGCCTTAGTTTGCAATCTATAAATGGGGATAATAGCACTTTCTTGCCTCACGGAGTAGTGTGAGGATAAGCACATTAAAGATCGTAGTATAATAGATACACTGTTTCTCTAGCCTGTGCCTCACCGGAAAAGCTTTTTGTAACTCTTAATATCAAGATGTGATATCAGCATAAATTGGATGAGACAAATGTCTTTTAACCTTGAATGCCAGGAAGAGCTATGTGCAGCTCGAAAGCTTCTCTCTTTCACCAGCGGAAGTTGGTCCAATAAAAGATACTTCCTCACCTACTCTGTCTGTCTCATATCCTGGGACCAACGAGACTACTGCAACACTGCAAACATGCATTGGAAAACATTTAACATGAGAAGCCCTCTGCATTTCTATTCTCTTCCACTTGTTACACAAAGCAATTAATATTTATGGGGACTGTGTTTCCTCTAGCTTTCCCTCATACCAACCCGTTCTGAATTCCTACAACGTCCCCAGGGAGGACAAATACAAAGATACATGTTGATTTATTTTTTGACCATTATGTGAAACATTCAAGTACACCACTACACCGATATAACGCTGTCCTCAGGAGCCAAAAAATCTTACCTCATTATAGGTGAAACCGTGTTATATCGAACTTGCTTTGATCTGCCGGAGTGCGCAGCCCTGGCCCCCCAGAGCACTGCTTTACCGCGTTATATCCGAATTCGTGTTATATTGGGTCATGTTATATCAGGGTAGAGGTGTAACTGTTCAGAGCACTTGACTGGTTCTGGATGGAGTTGGCTGCTCACATTCTAACTATATCATCTAAAGACAAGTGCAATGTGTACTGAAGATATGTGGGCAATGAAATAGCTGTCTTGTCAAACTACCCACAGATATTAAATAATACTTTTGGCAAAAATTAGTTACTTCTGAGTTCAGTATTGTTCTTGTTTATGTTCTTTTGCATTTGTCAACTCCTTAGCTTTTACCCGCCTCCCACTGTCTGACTGCACAGACCCTGAACTGCAGATTTCTATAGAAAATGGTGCCATTTACCACATTGGCACTAATAGGCATTGCAGACGAAGGCAGCTCACATGTCTGAATTTCTAATAAATAGCTTCAAGTGTACAAAACAACAGACGTTGGGCTAGACCTTCAGTTGTGTAAATGAGCAACACTCCCCTGATTTCAATGGAGCAACGCTGAGTTAACCAGCTGAAGATCTGGCCCTTAGTTTCTGTCTGGCAAGAAAGACGAGCAACAATGCTTCATCATGCCTGGCCTCACTTATCCGAGCCATACTGATGAGTATAATGTGTCCTCATACACTGTGCTCAATTCATTGAGTTTCTTTTTTTTTTCTCGTGAAAGTGGCTCTAGGAACAAATTTTGCTCTCATTTTCCCCAGTGAAAATCTAGTGTAACCTCCCAGACTTCATGGAAGTTACTCTCTATTTACATCCATGTGATGGAGAGAAGAAATGGACTCTGTATAGTTTGTTTGTATTATTGTAAAATTATACCACTCCAGAAACATTACAAATGTTGTTTATATAGGGCCTGATCCCAAGTCCATTAAAGCTTTAAAAAAAAAAAGGTTCTCATTGACTTCAATGGGAGCTGAATCCGTCTCTCAACCTATGAGAGATGCTATGAACCTGAAATAAATATTTTCTCTTCTACTCAATATAAAATTAACCGGGATTTTCAACAGTAACTGAGCCAACTAAATAGCTTCAAAAGTAAATGCAATAACTATCCAAGTACAATATCTGGTTCCTTTACAATTATGTGTGGTTTGGGCAAAAAAGGACCACTACTAAAAATTAGAATTTTTTAAAAGATTTTTCACCAAGTCACAAGACCATTTCAGAGTGGAAATGCACATTTTTCACTCCAAAACCATTTTTTTTCTTGCTTCTCCTCTCTTCACCCTTTGCCCCCTCAAAAAAAGTGACATTGTGATACTTCAGAATTCCTCCCAGGAATCAAGTCACATTGGAAACATACAAAATATTGAGAGTGGCATGTTTGGGGCCATTTCAAGAATAGGTAGTGAAAATAATATTTCAGAGTCATTAATGGCCTGAAATGAAATGAGGGAAATTTTGGTGTACAATACCTGGAAAACATTTTTCTTTTCCGCATAGTTTTATGCTGAATTGCTCTTTAGAAAAAGTGAGAGAAATAAGACAGCCGCAGATTATCACTTTGTTTTGTGGGTCATCATTTGAGCTTCCATCAATTGCATTTACTGCCCTTTGTATTGGAATGTGACTGGGACAGACAATGGAATCCATCATCTGGGAGATTTAATAATACTTTTCTATTGGAAAGACTCTTTAGACCTGATTGTCCAGTGGGTTGTGCTGGTGTGACTCCACTGATTTCAGTGGGGTTACACTGATGTAAAACTGGAGTAACACGGGGTGAATAAAACCCATTATTGTTGTCAATAAGAGGTGCCCAGAGAGTGGAAACTCCTCTATTCAGTCATAGAATGAGCATAGCAAGAGAAGTGGCAAACAAGTCCTTTCAGACTGTCCCATAAACCTGATTTGGACAGAATGCCAGGCCACATCTACTTATAAATTTGCATCAATTTAATTAAATCAGTTTAGAAACTGGTGTAATGGAATCAGTGTAACTTCCTTGTGTGGACAGCCTTAAGAGTGCCTTATAACGATTTTGGCTTAAGGGTCGAATTTTCAAAAAATGACTATGGGTATATTTACATTGCAATTAAAAACCCACATCAGGCCTGTGCCAGGTGGGTACATATCACCTTAGGAAGGGATGCTGAGATAAAGTTTCTTGACACCTTAAATGAATGCTTCTTGGAGCAGCTAGTCCTGGAACCCACAAGAGGAGAGAAGAACAGGAGTACTTGTGGCACCTTAGAGACTAACAAATTTATTAGATTTTTATTAAATTTTATTAAATTTACAAGAGGAGAGGCAATTCTTGATTTAGTTCTAAGTGGAGAACAGGATCTGGTCCAAGAGGTGAATATAGCAGACCGCTTGGTAATAGTGACCATAATATAATTAAATTTAACATCCCTGTGGTGGGGAAAACTCCACAGCAGCCCAACACAGTAGCATTTAATTTCAGAAAGGGAAACTACACAAAAATGAGGAGGTTAGTCAAACAGAAATTAAAAGGTACAGCGCCAAAAGTAAAATCCCTGCAAGCTGCATGGAAACTTTTTAAAGACACCATAATAGAGGCTCAACTTAAATGTATCCCCCAAATCAAAAAAAACATAGTAAGAGAACCAAAAAAGAGCCACCATGGTTAAACAACAAAGTAAAAGAAGCAGTGAGAGGAAAAAGACATCCTTTAAAAAGTGGAAGATAAATCCTCATGAGGACAATAGAAAAGAGCATAAACTCTGGCAAATGAAGTGTAAAAATATAATTAGAAAGACCAAAAAAGAATTTGAAGAACAGCTAGCCAAAGACTCCAAAAGTAATAGCAAAAAAGTTGTTTAAATACATCAGAAGCAGAAAGCCTGCTAAACAACCAGTGGGGCAACTGGATGATCGAAATGCTAAAGGAGCACTCGAAGATGATAAGGCCATTACGGAGAAACTAAATGAATTCTTTGCATCGGTCTTCACTGTTGAGGACGTGAGGGAGATTCCCAAACCTGAACCATTCTGTTTGGGTGACAGATCTGAGGAACTGTCCCAAATTGAGGTGTCATTAGAGGAGATTTTGGAACAAATTGATAAACTAAACAGTAATAAGTCTCCTGGACCTGATGGTATTCAACCAAGAGTTCTGAGGGAACTCAAATGTGAAATTGCAGGACTACTAACTGTCATCTGTAACCTATCATTTAAATCAGCTTCTATACCAAATGACTGGAGGATAGCTAATGTGACACCAATTTTTAAAAAGGGCTCCAGAGGTGACCCTGGCAACTACAGGCCAGGAAGCCTCACTTCTGTACCGGGCAAATTGGTTGAAACTATCGTAAAGAACAAAATTGTCGGACACATAGATGAAAATAATTTGTTGGAAAATAGTCAACATGGTTTTTGTAAAGGGAAATCATGCCTCACCAATCTACTAGAATTCTTTTGAGGGGGTCAACAAGCATGCGGACAAGGGAGATCCAGTGGATATAGCATATTTAGATTTTCAGAAAGCTTTTGACAAGGTCCCTCACCAAAGGCTCTTAAGCAAAATAAGCAGTCATGGGATAAGAGGGAAGGTTCTCTCATAGATCGGTAACTGGTTAAAAGTTAGGAAACAAAGGGTAGGAATAAATGGTCAGTTTTCAGAATGGAGAGAGGTAAATAATGGTGTTACCACTCAAGAAAGAGATCTTGGAGTCATTGTGGATAGTTCTCTGAAATCATCCACTCAATGTGCAGCGGCAGTTAAAAAGGTGAACAGAAGGTTGGGAATTATCAATAAAGGGATAGATAATAAGACAAAAAATATCATATTGCCTCTATATAAATCCATGGTACGCCCACACCTTGAATACTGTGTGCAGATGTGGTCGCCCCATCTCAAAAAAGATATATTGGAATTGGAAAAGGTTCAGAAAAGGGCAATAAAAATTACTAGGGGTATAGAACAGCTTCCGCATGAGGAGAGATTAATAAGACTGGGACTTTTCAGCTTGGAAAAGAGGCAGCTAAGGGGGGATATGATAGAGGTCTATAAAATCATGAGTGGTATAGAGAAAGTAAATAAAGTTGTGTTATTTACTCCTTCTCATAATACAAGAACAAGGGGCCACCAAATGAAATTAATAGGTACATACCAGATTTAAAACAAACACAAGAAAGTATTTTTTCACGCAACGCACTGTCAGCCTCTGGAACTCCTTGCCAGAGGGTGTTGTGAAGGCCAATACTATAACGGGGTTCAAAAGGGAGCTAGATAGATACATGGAAGATAGGTCCATCAATGGCTATTGGCCAGAATGGGCCGGAATGATGTCCCTGGCCTTTGTTTTCCAGAAGCTGGGATTGGGTGACAGGGGATGGATCACTTGATGATAACCTGTCTGTTCATTCCCTGTGGGGCACCTGCCATTGGCCACTGTCAGAGGACAGGATACTGGGCTTGATGGACCTTTGGTCTGACCCAGTATGGCCATTCTTATGTTCTTCTGATTCTAAGTGTGTATTTCAGGCGGCTGAAGTCATTTACCTGGGACAAAAAAATAATGCAACTGGCTTACATCCACTAGAGGAGAAGGTATGGGCCATTACCAAGGTAGCACCAAAGTAAGTGTCCAAACTGAAATCCTTTCTAGGTCTGCTAAATTATTATAAACAATGGTTTTTTTACCCAACTTGACATCCATACTGGCTTCATTACACAAACTGTTACAGAAATGGATACAATTCCAGGGCAGTGAAAAACCAAACATAGCTTTTGCAGAAGCAAAGAAATTGCTAAGGTCCTCAAACTTTTTAGTTCATTATGATAACCTGTATTGTCTTGTGTCGTCTTGCCATGTGGGGAGGGAGTGGTACTAGCCTACCAAATGTCAGATGGGTCTGTGTCCCATTACTTATGCATCAAGGTCACTAGCTTCCACAGAAAAATATTATCCCCCACTAGAACAAGAAGGTTTGGGGATAAAGAAGTTGCACTCTTACCTATTGTGACAGGCATTTTGTTATACATTCAGACCGTAAATCTCTGAAAGGTCAATTTGGGGAGAACAAACCTGTACCCCCTTCAGTGTCTACCAGAATTTAGAGATGGGCTTTCACTTTAGCAGCTTATGACTTCAAAATTGATTATAAACTTGGAAAAGCATTGGATAATGTGGATGCTCCGAGTAGATGTCCTTTACCAGGTAGCCCATCAAAAGTACCTCAGCCTACAGAAACCACAGTTGTTATCTAATTGATGCAACACAAATGCAGAGGGCCATTCATTGTCTTGAGTGGAGAGCATGGTTACAAATGGCTGGACAGCGTGGGTAAGCTCAGAACGCCAATCTTATTACTCCCAAAAGGAGCCCTCAAGTATCCAGGATGGGTGCTTATTATTAGGATTCCAGGTGAACATTCCTCCAGTAGGCAGACCTGTGGTGCTAACGTTGTTGCATGGACCACATCCTGGCATTGTGCGCATGAAGGGACTGGCATGCAGTTGTGTGTGGTGGCCAGGAATGGTTCGGGAGATTGAGATTTTTGTGTGACAGTATGTGGTTTACCAATTCAACAGCCATGCTGCACTGAAAGTTCTTTTGCTCCCATGGGCATGGCGTCCGTGACGCTGAGCAGAGCTTCATGTAGACTATGCTGGTCCATGTATGAGAAAAAAAAATTTTTTTTAACTGATGTTCATTCAAAATGGATGGAGGAACACATAATGCCCTCCTCTACAGCCAAGGCTTCAACTGATGAACTTCAACTTATATTTTCCATTTTTGGATTGCCCGAGACAGTGGCAAGTTGCAACGAGAGCCAGTTCACTGGTGATGTATTGCAGGAATTTATTTTTAAAAAATCGAACACATTAGAACTGTGCCCTGCCGGCCTTCCTCAAATGGCCTAGTGCAGCAGCTGTGCAAATCATAAAAGAGGGAATGAAGAAGACGACATATGGTAAAAAGCTGGCCAGGCTTCCTTTCCACTTTGGGTGACATGACAAGCCACAACAGGACAGGCACCAGCAGAACTTTTAATGGGAAGGAAACTAAGAACTCAGCTGTAGTCCATACACCCTGACGAAGCTGCTGAGGTCAGGGGAAATCATGCAGCAGAAAAAGTATGATGTACGGGCACCACCAAGACCATTAGGTGTACGTAATGCACTACATGCTCCTAATTTTTGCAATTGCTGTTGCAGAGGAGGGACCACTTTCTCGGGTGACTGAGTTACCAGATGGGAGGCGCATTTGTAGGCATCCCAATTCAGGTTCATCTGCAGTACAATGAGGAGTTATCAGTCCAGAATTCCCATTTTGATGTTGAGGTACCAAGTGTTAAGGAATCAGTTGATTGTCCAGTTGCTGCATCCAGAAATAGTGAGGGTTTCTCTACGCTACCCGCCAGATCGGCGGGCAGTGGTCGATCCAGCGGGGGTCGATTTATTGCATCTATAAATTAACTGCCGAGTGTTCTCCCATCGATTCCAGTACTCCACCAGGGCGAGAGGCGCAGGCGGAGTCGACAGGAGAGCGTCAGACGTCGATTTACCGCAGTGAAGATACCACGGTAAGTAGATCTAAGTACGTCGACTTCAGCTACGTTATTCACATAGCTGAAGTTGTGTAACTTACATCGATTCTCCTCCCCCCTCCCCGCAGTGTAGACCAGGCTTTGCTGTAATTCCCATACCAACCACTACAGCAGACTTGGAAGTAAGCCTATGGAGACGGTTGTATTATCAGAAAGTCCTTCAGCACTTGCTGTGGATCACGGACTACAGGTGTTTCCACCCTGCCATTCCAGAAGATCTCCCAAACCTAGAGACACACTTGACTTGTAGTGTAAGAGGGGGTGGAATAATCCCTTGTCATTGCCTGACGATTAGGGTAGTCTAGCCCAACATTTTAGGATGTTTTGTTTTGGTGTAATCATGCTAATGTTTTAAGTTTATTACTAATAATTTAAAGGGGCAGGAATTTAATATTGTAACTTTGTTGTGATTATTGACACCTGGTGGCCAATGTGAGAATAGCTATTTACTGTTAGAAGCCCTAAAGCTGTGTGAATATGTAAAGAAGCTTTTCAAAATGGAGTCTGATCAGTTGTCTATATGAACCTGTACCAGAATAAAATATCTCCTCCTTTTTCAGTTCAAATCTGTTCTGGGCCTCCATATATTACAGTAAAACAATTGGATTTAAACTCCTAAGCCCCTAAGTCACTCTTGAAAATGCAACTTGGGCTCGGGGCAGAATTTCCAAAACACCTAAGTTTATTCCTTAGGCCTCAGTTGCACACAAGTGAAAACTTCGGGGGGACACACTTTTATAAAGGTCAAGCTAAACTGCTACGAGCAAGGTTCAAACTGATGGCGGCTACACACACAAAGTTACACTGATTGAGCTAAATCTGTTTAAAATCACTCCATTTGTAAACCTGGTTCGAGCCACTGTGTAGACTAGGGTTACCATATTTCAACAAGCAAAAAAGAGGACGGGAGGAGCCCCGCCCTAGCCCCGCCCCTGCCCCTCCCACTTCCCGCCCCCCCAGAACCCCCAACCCTCCCCCCGTTCCTTGTCCCCTGACTGCCCCCTCCTGGGACCCCTGCCCCTAACTGCCCCCCGGGACTCCACTCCCTATCTAAGCCTCCTTGCCTCTTGTCCCCTGACTGCCCCAACCCTTATCCACACCCCCACCCCCAGACAGACCCCTGGGACTCCCACGCCCCATCCAACCACTCCCCACCCCCTGACAGCCCCCCCCAGAACTCCCAACCCATCTAAACCCCTCTGCTCCCTGTCCCCTGACTGCTCCAATCCCTCTCCCCACTCCTGCCCCCTGACAGCCCCCCCCAGAACTCCCAACCCATCTAAACCCCTCTGCTCCCTGTCCCCTGACTGCTCCGATCCCTCTCCCCACTCCTGCCCCCTGACAGCTCCCCCCCAGAACTCCCAGCCCCCTACCCCCCGCTCCTTGTCCCCTGACTGCCCCCTCCTGGGACCCCTGCTCCTAACTGCCCTCCAGAACCCCCCCCCCCACCTAAGACTCCCTGTTCCTTGTCCCCTAACTGCCCCCTCCTAAGACCCCCCCCAACTGCCCCCCAGGACCCTACCCCCTACCTGTACCCTGACTGCCCAAAACTTTCTCCACTCCCCTCCAAAAGCCCCCCCCCCCTTTCTTGACTGCCCCCTCCAGAACCTCCCTGTCCCTTCTCCTGCCCCCCCTTACCCTGCTGCTCAGAACAGGGTGTTGGGCTCTGTGCCAGCCGGACACATGGCTGAGCTCCCCTGCACAACACAAAACCCGGTCCCTGGCCCTGCACAGG
Source organism: Trachemys scripta elegans (assembly GCF_013100865.1). Classification (NCBI taxonomy): domain Eukaryota; kingdom Metazoa; phylum Chordata; order Testudines; family Emydidae; genus Trachemys; species Trachemys scripta. The sequence continues at coordinate 3,948,660 of NC_048302.1, forward strand.
GCTGCCGGAGCGGGCTGCAGGAGGAGGAGCTGCCGGCCGGCTCAGAATGCAGGGAGGGGGGGGTGGGAGGAGGAAGCTGCTCCGGAGTCCAGCCCGGGACTTTCCTGCAGCCCTCCCAGCCGCTCGCTCTGCCGGGGGAGGGGGAAATCCCGGACATTGTGAGTGCTTTACAAATTCCCCCCGGACGCTATTTTTAGCACACAAAAGGAGGACATGTCCGGGTAAATCCGGACGAATGGTAACCCTAGTGTAGACCACACCTATGTTATAGACTTAAGCTAGATTGCTGTAAGGCACTCTGAAACTAATGGAAGAGCACCCACAAACAGCAGCTGCATCATTTAACTGCATCCGTTTCTAAACAGATGTAGTTAAATCGGTACAGATTTGTGGGTAGACACAGCCTTGGTCTCTTGTCTTTCTGTTCATCCTGGTATTGAGGCTGCTACTGGTAATTAGGGGCTATTGTGATGAGTGGACAACTGTTCCCTAGGAGCTCAAATGAAATCATGATTGCATCTCCTCTACGTCACCAAAAAGCAGCCGGGTACTAATGACTTTCACCCTCTCTGAATTTCAACCAAACACCCAGAGATGAAAGGCTTCAGATTTTATTACAATTCACTGCCCTACCTAGTCCACACATTTTAAGTTCGCTTTAAGGTTCCTCCTGCCTGCCAAAAGATCTTGCACCTCAACATTTTTAACATAAATGTTCTTGGCTGAGTAGAAAAGTGTACACAATGGTTGCAAGTACAGAACAGCAGCTCATATTTCTAGAGAGTTGCTGAGAATTACCCCAATTCATACAGCACCTCATTACAGTCAACAACATTTGAAATATGTTCTCATGTTATGGTTTCTGTAGAACAGTTGACACTCAGTATCTCAACCTGGCTTAGACTCAGCCTCTGTGGATCTTGAGACAACAGACGGAAGCAGTATGTTAGAGTTCACCCAATACCATTCCTTTTTTTTGATTCTGACCTTAGCAGACAATCTCTAGCATGTTAGTCATCAGGGACATTTTTTTTACAGAATTGGCAACAACAATTGTGCCCTAACGCTTGGAATATTTGCTGATCTGTGGGTCTTCCTGCAATATTACAGGCACTGGTAAATAATTCAAATTAAAGTACTTTTCTCTAGATATACCACTTTTTAAAGGGATTTCATTTAGTTTTTTTCAATGGTTTCATCCTGTGCTGTTCTCACCCTGCATTATTCATGTGCAACCTTGCAAATTGCTTCTAGCTCTAACAGAACTGATATAAATCATAGGGCCATTTTCTCTGGAGGACTTCAGCCTTAAGCTCCACGGCTTGTTTTCAAATGAAAACTGTGCTCAATTAAGGTGATTTGTTTGCTGCAAAAAAATTTAAGTCTCTCATATTGCCGTTTATGGAGAGGGAAAACTGAAACTCTATTAATACAGTGTGGATATTCAAATTTCATCATATATTCGAACCCCACTCTCTGCTTTCCCTTCTTCCAGTTTATTGAGGGAACTAAGCCACAATCTACTGGTGGAGACGGTGGTGCTACTAATAGCATTTTGCAAGATAATCTGCCTTTGGAAAGGGTTATCTATTGGACTACATTTATACCCCCATGAATGGTGAAATGCCCCCTTCTTTTCCACTGTCTTATGCCTGATTTAGGTACTCAGGAGAGAAAGGAAGAAGGTACTCACATGTGCTGGCCAAAATTTTCAAAAATAGGAACCTAACGTTAGGCTCCTAAATAAATAACCTGATTTTGAAAGCTGCTGTGAATCCAACAGCCAGGTCAGTGAGATAGTGCAGCAGAAACAATGGGAATCTTCTGTCCTTGGGAAGATCTGGAGGGAATCCATGAGTTTTCGAGGATAAGGCCCCCTGTCTTTCACAAACCCTTCAAAGTAAGAATGAGCAGATTCCTCAGCAAGTGGAAACTCGGTGTATGTCCGTTCCCATAGGCAGGTATTGCCCACCTCGGGTCGTCTGTTTTAGGAATCAGCTTTCTTCAAGGACCACCTACGTCTGGACTCTGAGCCATGGCTCCTTGTTGGGTTGTCTCAGACAACTACACCCCATCCCACCCCAGCTGGTCATGAGGCTTTTGACACCCAGAACCTGTCCTCTGTCCCTCAGTCCTAGGTTTCTGCCACCTTACTGAGACAAAGCAGCGGCTGTGGCTGTGTGTCTGTGGCAATGTCAGAGTGGTGCATGGGGTGTGGCACATGGGGAGAGGGCCTGGTCCATTCTGTGGAATATTGTCCCATGGGAATTTCTCCATCCCCTGACAGAAGCCAATCCCACATAAGATGCATCCCCAGGCAGACACCGGGCAGGTTGCCTGTTCGATATAGGAGACACCAGGGCCAAGACAGACACACCAAGGCATGTGGAGTCAGGTCAGCTAACAACCACTCTCATGGCCTCCCTAAACATCCTTTCTGCATATAGGGGGGAGGTGTTGGCTGGGGGAAGGGGGAGAGAGAGAGAAATAGCCAGGTTTTCACCCCCACCACCCTTACAAACTCCACACAGATAAAGCTCAGGCCAGTGCTGTGGTAGTGGATGGGATGAGGAGAGGAGTTATCTACCTGGTGCCCCAGAGGTTAGTAGATATTTCCGAGGAGAGTGAGCACTACCAAAAGCAAGCTGGGGTCTTCGCCACAGTGGTTTTTGACACCTTTGGCTATACGGGGTCCACAGTCCTGAATTTTGTCCAGGGAGGACTCCCAAGAACAGACAGAACAAAGAGTGTGTTCACATACAGGGGAAAGCCGTTCTCCTGCTACCCTTTCCATAAGGACATCAAGAGGGCTGTCAAGGGACACCATGATAACTAGAAGCTTGCTCTTCATTAGGTGGTGGAGTCTCCTTCCTTGGAGGTTTTTAAGGCCCGGCTTGACAAAGCCCTGGCTGGGATGATTTAGTTGGGAATTGGTCCTGCTTTGAGCAGGGGGTTGGACTAGATGACCTCCTGAGGTCCCTTCCAACCCTGATATTCTATGATCTGTTAGTCTTTAAGGTGCCACCAGACTCCTTGTTGTTTTTGTAGATACAGACTAACACGGCTACCCCCTGATATATGATTCTATGATTAGGCCAGTGCACCATATTTTACCTCTTGCCTAAGAGATGCTACAGGACCGGTCTGCTGCACAAACATGGCACCACCTTTGCAAAGAAGTCAGCTCTCTCCACGGAGGGCAGGAAGCTGAGGGGAAATGATGACCATTTTGACCGTCTCAGATATGGCCTTGTGTTTTATGGCATTAACCATTTGGTGTACAGTTCTGGCTCCAGACTCCCCAGTGCATCACATGGAGATGAAGATGATCTGGCCAAACTGCATTTGATTCCTGGCATGATTTGTCCTTGGACCTAGCTTCCCTGGGCTCCCTGCTGCTTATGAATAACACAGCAGGGAGGCTGACCCTGAGTAAGGCCATGGTGATGGATCTGGTCTTGGGGACCATGTCTTGAAGGGCTGAGCTTCCCAGACTGAGTCTGGGCGGGTCTCTGTGACACTCTTGTTGGAACTGGACACAGAATAAAGCAGCTTTTTTGCCAGCACCTTAGTCACCGAGTGATCACTGAACACGACACTGGGCAACCCAGACTAACCAGGGGCTCATCACCACCCCTTTTCAGGTGAGGATTTTTTAGGAGTTTCAAGCTCTTCTAGGTTACCATGCTGAGAAGAATGCCTTCAAAGCCCTTCGTTATCCTTCTTTGGCCAGGGTAGCACAGGTCCTGGCAGATGCCCCTTTAAGAATCACTTCATTTTGAGGTTCCAAGCCATGAGGAGCAGGCCCAAACTGTCAGAGTTCACCAACCTGGCTAAGGAGGATTTTGGACGCCAGATCTCCTCTGACTGGCTCTATGTCTTATACCAGCAACAGGAGCAGATCACTAAATCCCTGTGGTTGGCAAGTCAGATGACTCAGTGTTGTGCTTCCCTGGGTTCCTAAGACATCTCTCAATGCAGATTTCATCCTTCCTTCCTCGAAATGCAATTGAGTGCTGCTGTGGCTGTCAGATCCTGGTCCTACAAACACACGCATGAGTCACTTTGATCTCACAGAGTAGTGGAGCCAGTCCAACGAGCATCTAAAATGTTTCCAGAACGGTATTGCAGTGGAGAATCTGACCAATGGCGTTTACTCCCCTGGGTAAAGATATTCACATGCACGATCTCAGGACTGAGCCAGCTCTCTTTACAGGGCTGAGAGAAGCGAGGTCCGTCCTCTATTCAATATTTAATTTTGCTAAAGCTACACCAACTAATTCTTAGCTCTTATTCTACAAGAAAACCATTAACAGCTATTCTCTTTCTCAAAAAAAGTTAATAACCCTCTCAACTTCTCTTCCATTCTGCGAGCCCCTTTTCTGCCAGTGTTATCTTCCCATGTGTGTCATCAATAAAATGCATTTGTTTATAAGAGAATTCACAGGGATGAAGGGTTCCTTTCAAGTCCAAGTGAAAGAAGGAGAAATACAATAAAAGATTTCATGCTAGTATCCATCCAAGCAGGAGCAGCAGTGCAGTTAGAAATGATTTCAAATTACATTTCCATTCGTGTTTCAAAAAGTAATTATATAAAATAATATAAGAAAGACTGAGTTCAGTTAATCATACATAATGTTAATGTTGAAATTACAGATTAGGCTTTGACTTTTTGTTATTAAAATTAATTAAAACACCTAGGTTTCCTGTGAATCAATTAAATTATTATTTTTTTAGATTGCTACACAATGTATCTGCCCTGTTTAATACCATCAAGGCTCCTTATGAGAGCCTGACAGCACTGAATATGTTGAAATCTGTTGCCTATTGCAAGTTGTTATGTCAGACAGTAGAATAGAATTAATGGAGCATTTCAGATCTTGTACTCCACATCTGGTTGAACTAAAAGGACAAATGGGTACACAGGATCTTTCTACAATGAATACTTTGTCGAGCTGACAAGTGTCTCGCCCATTGGAATCAATGGAAAGATGTCCATTGTCTTCAAAGGGCTTTCAACCAGACCCTCTGTTATTCATTAGCAATTATGTACCCCACCTCCCCTATTCATTCCCCAGCTGTGCTAGTCCATCCCATCCCTGACCCCCTGCAATACATTAATGGAGCGTTCAGTTTGGTTGACAGTATATTGTCCCCTTGCAGAATGGTGGGTTGAGGAAAACTCACATTTCTGGAAACCAGAAAAGGCACAGTAGAGGTTACCGATGCAACATTAACTCTGCTTTCTTTAGGAAATACCCCAATGTGCCCCATTAACACAGGTACCCCCTTTACTCTGCCAGCTCCACAATTGCAGAAATATACAAGCTCTTCACCATCTTTCACAACTCATTCACTCTCACCTGTTTGTCCACTATTAAAGGACAAAAAAGAAAAAAAAAGAAGGGTTCAGGGGGGCTGGAGGTGCACTGGCGAAGCTGTGAGATGTCTCACCTCCCTCATCTGAGCTCCCCAACATCTCCCCCCTCTCCAACCAAACATCCCCATTTATCCTCCTACCTGTAACCCCCCTCCCTTCACTGCCACCCTTTAAAACCCTCCCCTCCCAGGAAGCATTCACGTCTAATTCTTTTACCCTGAAATATTCTGATTACATTCTACCAAACTAAAATTTGCACCCATGTCTTAGGTCAGGGCTTGTGATTAACTTATATGTAGTTATGTTAATTGAAAGGTGAATTCACACCCATCAGGAGGTCTGTGATTCATCCAGTTATTAGTACCTCTCAGATAACAGTACAAGGCAGTGGAAGGAAAGCATTTGGGGGAGGGGGAACTCAGGAACCTTTCAGTTGAATGATAACCCCAAATTTGGATCACTAACGCTATCCTGTGTCCCTGTGACATGCATGAAATTTCAAAGCAATCCAATTAACGGTTTGGATTGTAGCCCACTTACAGGAGTCGAGATTCAAAACATATACAATGGTGGGAATGGAAATCCTTGAGCTGTTTTTCTATGTTGGTGCATGCACAGCATAAAAATGTCCATTTTCCTAAATAGCATTCTCAATTTGGGCTTCCAAAGATTTAGTGAATGCCATGCATGACCTTTAATAAGATTAAGACCATTTTGACCCACATCACATCAATAGTTTGATCTCCGCACACAAAAATACAACCCATCTAGAAACTTTCTTTAAAATGGCTATATTTTTCAGGGCTTCTACCTTCAAACCCCAGGCTCAAATGACTCCAAATCTGGGTCACTAACCCTACCCTGCATCCCTCTGAGGCATACCAAATTTCAAAGAAATCTAAATAAAGCTTGACCTTTCTAAATCCTCTATAAAATTCATATGCTTAAATAGATGTCATGTTGCGAACTTAACTACAGTGATGCAGCTGCACCACTATAATTAAATCTTCCAAGACTATGTTGGGGTCCACTAGGCATAGCTACCAGGTAACTCAGGAGAGTGGAAGGCCAAAAGTGCCGATGAAGGTCTTCTGCTCTGGGTATAAGTGAACCACAGGGACTCCATCTTGAGAACTTTCACCTACTTCTGTGCTGACTGTTTACATGCTGAAGCAGAAATGTAAGGGTCAGCTTTTCTAGCAGACAGCTGTAGTTTTGTTCACACTCACAAACGCTGTAGTGATAAGACGAGGGAAAAACTGCTGTAAACAGGCCTTGCAAGGCCAAAAGATAAGCAGGCGAAGGGAAAGTTTCTAACATGCACACTGTGTACCTGCTGTAACTGTTGTCTGGAAGGGAGGGGTAAGGGTGAAATAGACAAAGGCTTGCACAGAAACTGCTTGGAATATAAAAGGGAAAATTTGTTTGTATTTGTTGCACTTGATTTGAGACATGCTGGTCTCCTCGTGCCATTTCAGAGCTCTGAAATAAACTTGGCTTGCTTTCTCCCCTCGGTGTCTTTATTGGTGCCAAGCACACCAGGCAACGAACCCCGCTGTTTGCCTCCTCGGGCCCTTTGGGCTGGCAACAACTATATGGCCAGACTTGTTGCAAATCTAGGACCTGATTCTGCATGGGCTTCAGCACATGAGTAACCTTACTCAGGTGAATAATTCCAATGGCTTGTTTTTGTTTCTGGGGTGTCTATATGTCTACACTACAGCCACTACACTGACACGCCTATGGCACTGCAGCTGTGCCACTGTAGTACCAGAGTGTAGATGTTTCCTACATTGATGGAAGTGGTTTTTCACCTCTGCGAGAGGTGGTAGCTAGGTCAACAGAAGAGTTCTTCCATTGACCTATCTGCGTCTACAATGGGGTATATGTCAATCTAACTACATTGCCCAGCGAGTGAAATTTTTCACAGCTCTGAGAGACATGGCTAAGTCTATCTAATTTTTAAGTGCAGACAAAACCACGGAGTGGAAAAGAATGAGACTCCTATTCAACCTCCTTGTGTCTTTTTTGCCTTGTTCTTGGTTGGTTAGTTAGTTTTGTATTGAGTAGCCTCTCGAGGCTAAAAGCGCTAAAATAGGGTTGGGCTTGCATTAATTTATTACTGGAATTAGACTCAAGCCACGTCTTCTATACCCCTCCATTCAAACTCTTATATTTTAATAGCTAGACCTCTATATAGGAGAAATACCTGGAATCTTTGTTCTCTAAGGTTTAATGTCCGGCTTACAACTGTGTATGTCGATTGAAATAAATGTATTTCTATACAGCTAAGTAAAAGATGGGTTTGGGCAGGATTTCTATTACAAATGGTTGTAGATATCAAGCTTCAGTTGTTGTTGTATTCAAGTGCAATTTTTTCCCCCATGGCTTTTGTTTTGTTTCTTTGAAGTCTGCTGGCTAAGCAAATCAAATGGAACGTTCTTTACTTCCTTACCCAAAGCAGCAAATATTGCATCCTGGGAAATGGAAAGTGCAGCAAACTGACCTTTACAGAAGAATGATCTCCACAGCCAAGTCCTTTCCATGACGTTGCTGTACCTTTATCCAACTGTGCAATGGACTCCAGCGAACAATAAAGAAAATAATAGCAAAGTTCATCTCTGATTAGAGAACAAGGAGAACACATACATGTCATAGAGATCAAATTTAAACCCCGGGGCCTTCTGGATAGGCCATAAGGAAGAGCAGTGATGTATAAAGCTCTAGACTGCTATATTCACAGAACGGCACTATTACTGTGTGTCGGACCAAGCAGCTACCAAGCCTAAGCCAGGAGCCCTCAGCATTGGCCTGCGTGCGTACATATCAGATCACTTTGTTTGAGCAAAACTCCATACAAGCCTGGAACGTCCATAAAGATCCAGCAAAGCATGACAATGATCACACATGATGGGGAATGTGTGTCTGGGCATTTGCATCTATAATAGATGAGGCTGATGATACTGGTCTCAGAATGGAATGGTTTGAATCGAAAGAACTCCTGGTAGTTTCCTGTCAGTAAATATGCTACATTAATCATGGGAAGTGTCAGGCGTCCTTCAGCTTGTAACTATTCCATTAAGGATAATGGTGGCTAGTTGTAAAATGAAGAATGATAAAGGTATTTTAATTAAGATTTAAGTATGCGCTAGTCACATAACAATAATAAAGGGCTGATATGTAGAAGGGTGCAGAATGATAGATATACACCCACAGCATCATTGTGAAGTCTCTGTCTCACGCCCCTACATATATGTGATCAGTATGTAATGGAACCAAAGCTGCCAAGTTCCATACAGACCTTGAAGAATGATTTGTATGGCGTTAGACAGAGTTTATGCAAAGCTAGAGGGAGGGTTTGAGCAGCTAATTGGTACAAACAATTTCTAGTGGCAAATAACAAGCCAGGCACCATCAATATTTAATGCAGGGGGATGTTTAATAATATTTTAGAAAAAAATGCAAAAATATGATTTTGCCATTAAAATTCCTTCCATTAAAGACGTTAAGGAAATGTAAAAAATGAAAAAAAACACCTCTTTTAACTTATGAAAATACAATAGGTTTCTCCAAAGTAATTACTAGAGCTCGGTGACAGGACAGGACAGGATTCAGTGTGGGATTTTCAATGGGAGTTAGGTGCCTTAAAACATCACCCTCAGTGGCTCCCAGCCAGAACTGACTGATCTCACCTTCCCCTGTTGTGAACCCAGCTGCCAACTGAGGTTATGGAATCATAGTTCACCAAGGCCCCGATCCTGAACGCTGCACCCTTTGGAATCCCAGTGAAGTCAGTAGGGCTCCCCACAGGTGCAGGTACAGTTCTCAGCGCCTGACCAGGGCCAAATTTTGAGAGCTACTGAGCATTTACGGCTCAGTCAGCGTGGATAGAAAGTCTGGGTGCTTGGATCCTCAGAGAAGCAAGTCCCAGCTCCAGCTGCAGTAGCTTTCCTATAGTCAAGTCCATGTGGAAGTGTGAGCGCTTCAGTTTAAACAGATGCTGCTACCAAAACCTACCAGGTAAGGGCACTACTTGGCAAAGTAAAAAGTAAGGGGAAAACAACAGCTCCTAACCTGGCTCCTAGTTAAAGGGCTATTAACGACCGGTTTAACCCTCAGGCATTTATCTTAATCCTTTTATTTGCAAAGACTATAGTCAAATTTAAACCTCCTCGTGAATCACATTTACTTTAGCATAGTTATGCCTCTTTACACCCGACCTGAATTTGGCCCTAACATTTGGTTGGCGGTGCTGAGCTCTCGAAGACGCAAACATCACTATTAATACTCTCAAAGTCAACGTACATGGCCCAGCCTTGCTTGCTTTATTCGCTCAGTCAATGGGATTGTTCATATGAGAATAGTGAGTTGTCGGTGGTCCATATAGCACATATAAAGTGTACCTTTTTAAGCATCTGACCCAACTCACACTGAAGTCACGGAAAGGGCTTCCATGTGGAGCTGTGTCGTCCTATGTAGATTTAATAAAGCGGCATGTGAGAAGTGTGTAGTGTCCCTTTAATCAAAGACACAGCAAATACCATCCTCATTGCCTTTTCCCTCCAGGACCCGAGTTAGTATATTTTGGACACACACGGCTATGTGGAGCATTTACCTGTGGAATTTGGCTCTGGATCTTAAAATAATCATATCTTTGGCTGATGTTTTTAAATGAACATACTTCTTCACTTCAGAAGCTGTGATGCAGTTTGCTTGGAACAATTGCTGTGAGAAATTTAAAAAGTGCCTATAACTAGAGCCCCTGTAAGAAAAATCATTCCCTTTTAAAGTTTTCCACCCACTGTTGTTTACTCATCTCAAGTGAATTACTTTTTACATTCTCTTGTTTTGGTAAATGGAACATTGTTGTATGTTTATGGAAGTAAATAAATAAAATGGGAAAAGAAAATCACTGTTCTGTACTCACAGCTCATATGCACCTCCTAGGAGCCAAATTCTGTCCTCAGTTACACTCTTGCTGTCCGGTTGGTTTTACTGGGTTGGCAAGCTGTGGTCCTCTCTCTGGGGAGAGCTAGTTAAAGTTTATTAAACTCAGGTGCAGATAGATTAGCTAGATAGATTAGATATGGTGTGTGTGTGCATTATCCTACATGGGGAAAAAACAGCCAGGTTCCATTGTATTTATTTTAAATAGATACTCTCACTAGAAAGATAGTCATATAATTGTGGTCTCAAAGCCAGGCCAAAACATCTCTTAACATGAAAAGAAACAGCCCATATGCTTTCAGAGGTTGAACACACCCTTTGAACTGATAGTTAGGCAGATGTAGTTGGTAAAGCCACAGCTATATTTCCCCCATATAAACTCATAAATAAGGGCCAGATTTGCATTGTTCATTTAGGTGCCTAATAGAGAACTAAACTCCTTAAATGATCCAGCTCCAGCTGTGGGTGCTAAGCCCTTTTGAAAATTGGACTTACGTGTATAAAATTCGGTGCTATGATCCTGCAGAGTGTTTGCTGGATTTTGACGCATGACCCCAGAGGCTCCATGGCACTGCAATTGAAATGATTTCTCCTCCCTCTCAGCTCTTTAACAACGGGGTTATATATTTTTATGGTACATAAAATATACTGCATGCAAACATGATTTTGTTTTTGTGGCTGCAGAAAGATGGGGGGGGAAGGAAGTAAATAAAAAAATGTGACAATGAGAAGAGTGCAGGATCAGAATACACAACTTATGCACTGAGAAAAATCAAGATGTGCTGCCAGGCAGCAAGCAATCTCCTCATTATCCAGATTGGCAGCCTGGTTCCATTTTTTGCAGTGAAAAACAGTTTGAGCATGCTTGACCTTGAGGTCTAATGTGTGGCACTGCAACAGGAGAAAGGAGCTGGTGAAGAATGGGAAGTGCAAGCCACAGAAGATCAACCCATACACATACACACAAAGAGAACAAAGTTTCATATGCACCTTCTGCCTTGACATTTCCATGCCCCAGGGACAGCAGATCACCTGATATGTGCGGCTACTATTGAGCAGTGCATAAGTGGCTATCTAGTCTCCCCAGGACAGACGCACGTTTACCAAATGATAGCCTACTAGAGATGTGCAGAATGATCACAGGAAAGCCTGAGACAGCATGAACCTTATTTTATTTCAGGTTTTGTTACAAAGACCAGGTTCATCTAAAGATGCACGCATTGGCCTGTCCACACTAGAGAATGTTGGTGTTGTCATCTGTTCAAATACCCGCAAAGCACTATGGAACAGCCCATCAGCTGGTGTAGGTATGGGATTTAAGGCTCCAGATTTTTCAAGTTATTTAGATGCCTAAAGATGCAGATTGGCACCTAGTAGGATTTTCAAAAGCACCGGGCTCCTAACTCCCATTGATTTCACTACGAGTTAGGCACTTTTTAGGCACTTTTTCACTTCTTAGGCACTTTTTGAACAGCCTACTAGGTGCCAATCCACATGTGTAGACACTTAATTAGCTTTGTAAATCTGGCCCTGTATATCCACACATAGAATGCTCTCAATGGATCCCCTGTGTTAGACATCACTGTGAACTGTAGCCAATGCAACCACACTGCTGCACTGCCTGCTTCTCCCAGCTCAGCGCCACAGTGTGGCTATCCGCATTTCAGCACACTTTCCGGAGAAGGGCCCTTTGCCCTCTCTGCCCCCTGCCCTGGAAAGCCCACCAGGAGGGCACCCCCTCTCCAACAGGCCCTGCATACGGCTCAGGAAGCTAAAGCAGCCATTACTCTGAGGTTGTTGTGTGCTGGTTGCCACTCTCGGGATCTGAAACACTGGTCTACAATTTTTGAGAAGTCGTCTGCTTCAGAGATAAAATGTGCTATTTATTATGTATTTTGATGTGCTGAATTCAAATATGACAATTAAAACAACTGATTGGCTACTGTTTCTAAGATATTTAAGTTTTTACATTTTATGTCTATGTATATTGTGGAGATAGTAGAGTTTTAATCATAAATTGTAAACCTAGGTCTTTTCATGTGTTTATGGTTGCTTTATATGATAATAGTTCACCTGTCCTGTTTATGTAACACTTTAAAAATCAGCAAAAGGGTTATATAAATAAAATTTATTATGAAACAAAAGGCAAAAAACTATTATGTACATAGTTTAGTCCTATTCAGTGTCTACTCGGTGCTTCTTGGCTTGTCTCTTGTATTCATTAAATGGAGCATCTCTTGTCACCATCCAGCAATAGTCTGCAAGCATTGATGGGCTCCATTTGCCCTGATAGCGTTTCTCCATTGTTGCAATGTCCTGGTGAAATCACTCGCCGTGCTCGTCGCTCACTGCTCCGCAGTTCGGTGGAAAAAAATCTAGATGAGAGTGCAAAAAATGTATCTTTAGTGACATGTTGCAACCAAGGCTTTTGTATGCCTTGAGGAGGTTTTCCACCAACGACCTGTAGTTGTCTGCCTTGTTGTTTCCGAGAAAATTTATTGCCACTAACTGGAAGGCTTTCCATGCCATCTTTTCCTTGCCACGCAGTGCATGGTCAAATGCATCACCTTGAAGAAGTTCACGAATCTGAGGACCAACAAAGACACCTTCCTTTATCTTAGCTTCACTTAACCTTGGAAATTTTCCATAGAGGTACTTGAAAGCTGCTTGTGTTTTGTCAATGGCCTTGACAAAGTTCTTCATCAGACCCAGCTTGATGTGTAAGGGTGGTAACAAAATCTTCCTTGATTCAACAAGTGGTGGATGCTGAACACTTTTCCTCCCAGGTTCCAATGATTGTCGGAGTGGCCAATCTTTCTTGATGTAGTGGGAATCTCTTGCATGACTATCCCATTCGCAGAGAAAACAGCAGTACTTTGTGTATCCAGACTGCAGACCAAGCAAGAGAGGAACAACCTTCAAATCGCCACAAAGCTGCCACTGATGTTGGTCATAGTTTATGCACCTCAAAAGTTGTTTCATGTTGTCATAGGTTTCCTTCATATGGACTGCATGACCAACTGGAATTGATGGCAAAACATTGCCATTATGCAGTAAAACAGCTTTAAGACTCATCTTCAATGAATCAATGAACAGTCTTCACTCATCTGGATCGTGAACGATGTTGAGGGCTGCTATCACACCATCGATGTTGTTGCAGGCTACAAGATCACCTTCCATGAAGAAGAATGGGACAAGATCCTTTTGACGGTCACAGAACATGGAAACCCTAACATCACCTGCCAGGAGATTCCACTGCTGTAGTCTGGAGCCCAACAGCTCTGCCTTACTCTTGGGTAGTTCCAAATCCCTGACAAGGTTATTCAGTTCACCTTGTGTTATGAGGTGTGGTTCAGAGGAGGAGGATGGGAGAAAATGTGGGTCCTGTGACATTGATGATTCAGGACCAGAAGTTTCATCCTCTTCCTCTTCCTCGTCTGATTCAAGTGAGAATGATTCTGGTGCATCAGGAACCGGCAGTCCTTCTCCATGGGGTACTGGGCGTATAGCTGATGGAATGTTTGGATAATGTACAGTCCACTTTTTCTTCTTTGACACACCTATCCCAATTGGAGGCACCATGCAGAAGTAACAATTGCTGGTATGATCTGTTGGCTCTCTTCAAATCATTGGCACTGCAAAAGGCGTAGATTTCCTTTTCCTGTTCAACCACTGGTGAGGATTTGTTGCACAAGTGTTGCAGCATATGTGTGGGGCCCACCTCTTGTCCTGATCTCCAGTTTTGCAGCCAAAATAAAGGTGATAGGCTTTCTTAACCATAGTGGTTATACTGCACTTTTGTGATGCAAAAGTCACTTCACCACAAACATAGCAGAAGTTATCTGCACTGTTCACACAAGTATGAGGCATCTCTGCTCACTTTGGCTAAACAGAAATTTGTCCCTTTGCAAAATCAAACACTGACAAATAAGAGAGCACGACACTGTATGATTTCTAGAGCTGATATAGGGCAATTTGTTCAGCAGAGTGATGTAAGCTTCGTTATGATTGCATCATTCATAACTTCTAGGAATAACAGGATGCAATTTGTATCATGTATGATGCAATACCAGCTTCAGATTGCATCATTCATTGTTTTGCCTAAAAAGCAAGTACTGTCCAAACCCAGTCATAGATTTATTCATAGATCCAGTCAAAGATGTATTTTAGTCATTTCTGGTTTAAATTGAGATCCCTTCCCTTTATAACTCACTTATGCTCCGCCATTCCCAAGTCAAGGGTCGCATATACTGACCCAATAGCATATCTTGAAAACTAGAGCTAATCAACAATTTTAAGCATCATTTTTGTTCTCAGTGACCCAGAATTAGTAAAGTTTGACTACATTTATTTCAGAAGCATTTTGGCTGTAGAGCAGTGAAATCAGCCCTACAAGGCTTCCCTAGTTGGAGGTGGATGTCAGGGCTCCATCTGGAATCTGGCATAATAAGGAGATCCAGCCTGAATCTGAGTCTATGCTCCAGCACACCTCTATCCGTGCCAGGGTGCTCCAAAGGCTGGATGAGGTGAGTGGAGAGCGCAGCACCTGGCAGTGCCATGACTGAACTGGTAGCCTGAACATGGAGATCAGTAAAGTCCAGGGTACCAGACAAACCCCTCCTCAAATCCACAGTCTCGGTGATGCCTAAAGAAGAAAGTTAGTTTAACGGGACCACTAGGATGTGGGCACAGACATAAATGACGGTCAATCTTATTATTATCATTCAGTATGCCCCTCACTATTATTGGGTATTTCTTATTCATCGGTATAACTCACGTTTATTACAGAAGTGTCTAGGGATCAACCAAGAATGGCATCCCATGGTGCTAGGGACCCAGGACACCATGGTAGAAGTGAACACAAGACTGACTTTATTTCCTGTTTATGCAGGCTTTTGCATCCCAGCTGTATGCCTCTAGTCTGTCATTTCACAACTAACGCCGGGCCCCCTTTTCTGAAGATGAAGGATGATAAACCTTTATCCAAACTTTTAAATAAACACCAGCACCATATAACTAACTAAAACAGCCACACAAACAAAAATAAAAAACCCCAGGAAGGACAGGGTAGAACGCCCGAACCTTCAGCCTTGCATCAGGGACTTATTCTGACCTTTTACTATATTTGGCTAAGAGTCATCTGACTTTCTTGGATTCTCAAGAGCTTAGGTAATCCTCCAGGCCTGCAGGAGGCCATATTTCTCTAGCTGGCTACCTCCTTGCAGGGAGAGGTTAAGGAGGACATGCTGGCAGTTCTCTGTGGGCAGGTAGGGTGTTGTTTCTAGGTTCTGTCTCAGGGTAGGGATCAGGGTGTATTGGAGGTTCCTGGCATGACTCAACAAGATGACCCTGGTTCCAAGGGATGATTCCCATTGGCACACTAACGAAGGAGGAGTGAGGGGTTCTAGCACATCCCTGCACTGCCCCTTATCCTGAGAGTCTTTCACCCACATGTAATCGCCTGGATTCAGTACTCTCAAGAATTTGACTGTATGCTGTGTGTGTCAAAGTCCCTCTTCTGGCAGATTTTATATTGATCTTCCTTCTTCTGTAGTCTCAAGAAGTCCAGCCAATAAGGGTTTAGCTGAGAAGGGATGGTTGGGATAGCAGACTGCAGCTTCCTTGCCAAAAACAGCTCTGCCAGGCTGAATTCTTTTGCTATAGGTGTCTGCCAGTATACTAATTATAGGTGCCAACTCCATGGGTACTCCAGGGTTGGAGCATCCACTGGGAAACTATGGTAGGTGTTGAGCACCCACTGGCAGCCCCCCTATCAGAATCTCCCTCCTGCCCCAGTGCCTCCCACCCACCTGGCAAGTCCTGCTGATCAGCGTCTCCCCCATCCTCTCCACACCTCCCATGCAGAAGGCTGAGAGGGTAGGGGGAGGAGCAAGGATGCAGTGCGCTCGGGGGAGGGGGCGGAACTAGGCAAGAAGAGGCGGGGCTGGGTGGGGCCTGGGAGGAAGGGGTGGGGTGGGGGCGAGGCCTGGGGCGGAGCTGGGGGTTGGGCACTTTGAAAAGTTGGCAGCTGTGATGCTAATTGAGCAAGATGAGGTTCTGAGGATCTAGAAAGGAGTTGTTTTAGAGTCTTTCCACACATTCTGCTTTCCCAGTACTCTGTGGGAACAAGGTGCTGAATTGTATCATATTTGAAACTCTAGGTCTCTGCAAACCTCTCAAAGGTCTTTGAGGGAAACTGGGAACCATTGTCAGAGACTAATTGCTCTGGAATCCTAAAACAGGAAAAAAAATATTTTATCTTCCGCACAACTGTACCTATTGTGGTATTGAGCAACTTGGCAACTTCAATACACCTTGAAAAATAATCAGTTACCAAAAGCTAGGTTGTATTATCCAGATGCAAAAGGTCAGTCCTGACTTTCTGCCCTGGTCTATCTGATAGAACACATAGCAGTAACGGTTCTCATTGGTTGGTTCTCATGAGAGAACAGATATCACATTTCTTAACTCTCAGTTATAGTTGTTTGCTGAGCCCAGGTCACCAAGCAGACTATTTAGCTCTCTCCCTGCATAATGTAATGCCTTGGTGTCCCTCATGTAGTCTGTCAAGGATTTCCTGTTGCACTGATGTAAGGATAACCTGGATCCCTTCAACAACAGACATTGGTTTATGGTAAGATCACCTGAAACTGCTCAATACGGGTGCATGGAGATTTCTGACTTTTTCTGGGTAGTCCAACCCTCTCTGCAATGGGTCATGACTCAGCTCAGGACTTCATCTGCCTTGTTTCTTTTTTCAGTTCTTGCAGGCATTTTGCTGGGATTTATAAAATAGTAAGTATGGCATCTACAAAACCTTCTATGAGCAGCTCCTCTGGTTTAGTCTCTTGCTGTGGTGCATTGGGGAATATGGCCCTGGAGATCATATCAGCTATACTGAGGTTCTACCCTGGCATATGAGCAATCGAGAATGGAAACCTCATGAGTCTCATTCAAAAATATTGTATCCTAGGTTGTGACTCCAAGAGCGACTAGTGGTTTGTGATCAGTTTCCACGTGAAATTTTATGCTCATGAGAAAGTTTCTGAACCATTCACAAGCCCATGTAATGGCTAGGGCTGCTTCTTCTATTTGCTCATAGCACTGTTCTGTATTGGTGAGTGTTTGTGAGGGATATGCTCCTAGATGCCACAGTGAAGGACTACCCCTATCTCACAAGCTGAGGCATCAGCTGAAACTGCGGTGGTTTTATACGGCCAAAAGTGGTGGGATGTGCAGGTCTTCTTTTATTTCTGTAAATGCCTGGGTTGGTTTAATTCCCCAATACAAGGCATTCTGTGGGCTCAGGAGATCTCAAAATGGCTTTGATGTCCCTACTACGTGAGGGAATTTTGCCAGGTGTGTTACCATAGCCATGAATTGATGTCTCTCACTGATATTCTAAGATATCCTTCATGTGGGTAATTTCTTTCACTTTCGTGCAATCTGGTCTGACCCCTGCTCCATCAAATGATCTGGCCTAGAAACTTAATTTTATCTTTTAAGAATTAACTCTTGTCATTGAGTGTTATGCCTGTCTTCTCCAGTAGTGTCAGGACTACAAAGAGATGTTGGTCATGTTGGGATTGAGTTGATCCATAGATAAGGATGTCATCCATTTAGCAGAGAACTCCTTCTAGACCCTCCATGCATTGTGACATTGTCCCCTGGAAGTGTTCAGGAGCTGATGATATGCCAAATGGTAAATCAGTTGAAACAAACCCTTCCAAATGGTGTGATGAAAGTGGTTAGTGGTGCCGATGCTGCAGCAAGGGGTATCTGCCAGAATTCAGACCAAGCATCCAATTATGAAAAGAATTTTGCTTCAGTAAGTTGTTATAGGGTGTATTCCACACAAAGGCGCGCAAGTCACTTTCTACAAACATTTTCATTGAGCTTAGTAGGGTCTACACAGTTCCTAACCTTATCATTTGGGTTTAGGATCATCTACCCTGCTTGCACACCGTTCTGTTGGAGTGTGTAGTCTGGAAATGACATCCATGTGCTCCATACAGCTAAGCTCTGCTTTCATTCTGGGTAGTAAAGGGAGTGAGATTTTTCTAGGGGCTGGTCTCCACTGCCAGGGAGATCAATGCTGCTGCAATCGATGCAGCAGGGATCGATTTAGCGGGTCTTCACTAGGCCTGTTAAATCGATGGCAGAGCACTCTCTGGTCGACTTCGGTACTCCAGCTCTCCAAGAAGAGTAAGTCAACCGGAGAGTGTCTCCCATCAACTCAGCGCCGTGAAAACACCGGGATAAGTCAACGTAAGCTACGTTGACTCCAGCCACATTATTCACATAGTTGGAGTAGCGTAACTTAGGTCGACTTACCCCTGTAGTGAAGACAAGCCCTAAGTGTTGGACAGAGCAAATGGGTTTGCACTTGATATGAGTTTAATGTGGTATTCTTCCCCTAGGTTTCCCAGTCTTTGGAACAATTTCAGAAACTCTTCTTAATCTCAGGTTCTAGGTCCATGGTGACTGATTCTATCCTTATTACTAGGCCTAGGACTATAACACGCTGATATAACAAGTTTGGGAAGGGGATTTGGGGTGTGGTCAGGAACTAAAACACAGATGGTTTAGTGTCCCATAACCTATTTCACTGTCAAATTTTCCAAAGGACAACACCATTCTAGCCCAAGTCCTATAAACACTTAGAGGGTGTCTTCACGGCAAAAAAGATGTGTCTTTAACTTGGGTTAACTAATTTGGGTTAAAATAGCAGTGAAGACAGCAGCTTGGGGTTTAACTTAGGGTAGCAGCTCAAGCCTATAAGTGAGCCTGAGGTGGAACTTAAGCAACTCAAATTAAAACCCAGTTGCCTGGTCTTCATTGCTATTTTAACCCACGTTAGCTAACTGAGCTCAATGTGACTACTTACATGTGCAGACTTAGTGACATGTGCCAGTGTTTACAGGATTGAGACCTAAGAGCACAGTTTTTGTACTCATGGACTTTACTGTCTACTGGCTGCTTATGCCAATCCTAGGAAAATCCATTATCCTCTTTTCATTAAGTTGTAAAACAAACTGTGCTAAATGCATGTATTTCCTTTGAACGACAAAAGTGCATGTTCTTCATTGCATTTCACTAGCAAAACCAACTTTATTAGTTTTATTACACCGTTTTTACGCATTAAAATTTAATAATGTTTGTTGATGAATCACATGAAACTAACAAAATTTCTAAATAATTTAGTGCTAACTCACTTCCTTCAATTTATGAAGCTGCTACATTGCTTTCTGGAGTGTTTTGAACTGAAATCCCAAAGGCCTTTCATGTTTTCAGTCAACTGCCTCGGAAACATTTAATTACCAGCTATTCTCAGCTTGGGGCTTGCCTTGTCGATGGGAGAGCCTCCAGAAGGAGAGAAGAATGAAAAGCTTTATCTTTCAGTTCATGAAGTTCTTAATGCACTAAATGCTTATCATTGCTCATCCCTCTGATTCCAGCTAATGGGAAAGAAGAATTCAGTCAGCTCCCCACAGCAGTGGGTGTTACCTTTCATAGCAAGCTACCCCGCTGCATGACTGACATGGGAGTTCTTTACTGCCTGCCAAATCCGCTGCATTGCTCAGAGGAACGACACTTGAAACCGTTACAGGAAATGAAGGGAAGAAGGTTCAACGTCCCCCAAGACACCACCTCTTTTCATAAATCGGGGCCTGTGATCCAAGCTGTCTAATGTCAATGGAAAGACTCCAATTGACTTAACTGGGCGTTGGATCAGGCCCTTGATGCACCTTTATTTGAAGGTGTGAATGTCTTTGGTACAGACAGACTAGCAAATTCTACAAAGATCAGAAAAGAAATATGGCATAGAATGGGGGGAATTAGCTACTGGTCCAGTTTACCTCAGGATATGGTGGAGTCTCCATCACTTTAAGTCTTTAAATTAAATTGGATGTCTTCCTAAAATAAATATATGGAGATATACCTATCTCATAGAACTGGAAGGGACCCTGAAAGGTCATCAAGTCCAGCCCCCTGCCTTCACTAGCAGGACCAAGTACTGATTTTGCCCCAGATCCCTAAGTGGCCCCCTCAAGGACTGAACTCACAACCCTGGGTTTAGCAGGCCAATGCTCAAACCACTGAGCTATCCCTCCCTAAAAGATATGCTCTAGCTTGATGTGAGAACCACTTGGTAAAATTCTCTGACCTGTGTTATGCAGGAGGTCAGACTAGAGCATGGGTAGGCAATCTTCAGCACGCGGCCCATCAGCGTAATCCACTGGCGGGCCATGAGACATTTGGTTTATGTGGACCGTCCACAGGCACTGCCCCCTGCAACTCCCAGTGGCTGCAATTCGCCGATCCCAGCCAATGGGAAGTGTAGGAAGTGGCGGCCAGCATGTCCCTGCGGCCCGTGCCGCTTCCCGCAGCTCCCATTGGCCGGGAACAGTGAACCGCGGCCACTGGGAGCTGCAGGGAGCCATGCCTGCAGATGGTCAATGTAAACAAAATGTCTCGCAGCCCGCCAGAGGATTACCCTGATGGGCTGAGTGCCAAAGGTTGTCGACCCTGGACTAGATCATTATAATGGTCCCTTCTGGCCTTAGAATCCATGAGTTTGGAGGGCTCCTACCAGGCAGTGTTCTCAATGGGCGTTTTAAGAGTTTCTTCTTCTATGAATCAATGACAAAAGGAGGAAAGTCTGAATGAGCTGCTTGGAACCCAGGGCACAGGATTTATTTTTCCACAAATTTCTTGTCATTATCAACTTTCTTATTATGTGCCCCGAGAGTTGTACAGCATTTCCAGAAATGATAGTTTTATAGTTTGATCACTGATGGGCTGGCCCCATAACATCATTCCCATAATTACTGTCTTCTGCAGGTAATAATAGTTCTGGAAAGGGCATCACAGCTTAGTGATTCAACAAAACTCCCTAGGATTTTATAGAGACCTGAGGTTACACATGTGAAGCAGGTGCTTTTATTCCAGCTCATTTCACTTTGCAGCAGTAACACTGAGTATATACCAATACCGGTATTTCTTTAAACCTATTTTCTAAGGTCAGCCAACATTTTCACTAAGAAAACAACCTCACTATAAACACATGTATTTAAAAACCCCACCCTTTACTATTATAACGTCAATGTGGTTGCCCCATTATAAACGAGGGCAGAATTAGGTCTCATTCTCTGCCTAGCAAGTGATACAAGACTATTTTTCAAATGCATGATGCTTACGGCATATATATAAAATACCTTGTCTATATATCAACATTTAGACAATCATGCAAGTGGTTCGGGGTCAGGCTTACATGATACCTTACAGTAATTGTTTGTCAGACTTAAAGGGACAATGTCACGTTAAAAATCATGCCTCTGTAGGCTTTTTAGCTACGACTCTTCCTGGGAACACACAAGGTTGTTCTAGTGAAGGAAATAAGAACAAACAGCTGTCTCTATATTAGACATTTCTACTGGAAAGAAAACATCCACAGTTTTATTAGATAGGATGAAGAAGTAGAGATCTAGGTAACATTTTCGAATGCTCCTGAGGTGCTTTGGAAGTTAAGTCTCAATCAAAGTTGGAGGGAATTAGGCTCCTGGGGCTAGATCCACAACAGTACTTAGGCACCAACTGCCCGTTTAGGTGTCAAAGTCCAACATTTAGGTGCCATTGACATTCTAAAAACTACCTCTGAGCCCCAGTGGTTAGGGAACCCACCTGGGATGCGGGACACCCAAGTTCAAGCTCTCTGCAGCAGGGACTTGAACACAGGTCTCCTACATACAGGTGAGCGCCCTGCCCTGGCCACTGGTCTATTGGCTATAATATGGTTGGTGTCTTACTCTGTATTTGCATAAGAAAGCACTGACCTGGCTTTGGCAGCTAACTCCCAGAGAGAGTTCGCAGCTGAGAATCCCAAGCAGAGATTGGTGCATCCCTCTGGCCTGTCAGTCAGGTGCTGAACATCTACCTTTGCAGAACTGGGCTCCAAGCCCTGCTTTTTTCCTCTACATTTTCACTCCTGGCTAGTTTAGGTGGCCCCCTCCCAAGCTTCCTGGCTTCTGAGAATCCCTTTCTATGTGCCTAACTCTTCTATACAAGAGACACAGATCCTGTGCTTCCTGGCTTCTGAGAATCCCTTTCTATGTGCCTAACTCTTCTATACAAGAGACACAGATCCTGTGCACCCAACATAGGGCTGTGAATTCTGTGGGCAGCAGGGCACCTAGGAGTTAGACACTGCAATTCTTACATCCCTTAGGCACTTTTTAAAAATAAACCCTAATGCTGCAAAAACAACAAGGAGTCCGGTGGCACCTTAAAGACTAACAGATTTATTTGGGCATAAGCTTTCATGGGCTATAACCCACTTCATCAGATGCACGGAGTGAAAAATACAGTAGGCAGGTATAAATATACAGCACATGAAAAGATGGGAGTTGCCTTACCAGGTGAGGGGTCCAGGGCTAATGAAGCCAATTCAATCCGGGTGGATGTGCCCCATTCCCATTCCTAATGCTGCAGGGCATAAGCCAGCCACTGACTGAGCAGGGACGGGTGGGAAGAAACTTTCCCTATGGACTTTCCTCTCATCCATGTGGGGACTTCTTGGCACCGTCCCAGACTGGTACCAGCTAGTGTTGAAATCAGGATCCTGGATCCTGGGTCTGGTTCAGTATGACAGTTCTTCTGTTCTGTTCTTTTTCTCCGTTTATTTGCCTGCATTGGACAGTAATTTCCAGTTAGTAGTCAGTTTCCTCTTTTGTAACTGCGGGTCTTTGCCACAGCCAAGCATTTAAAAACAAAAGAAAAATGTAAGTGTGAAACCACAAAAATTGGCCAGGGGACACAGAAACAGGAGTGGTGCCTGAAACTACTTTGGATTCAATATTTGAAACTGCACAGATTTCAAATTAGAGAGACAAGGTGTATGAGGTAATATCTTTTATTGGACCAACTTCTGCGGGTGACAGTGACAAGCTTTTGAGCTTACACAGAGCTCTCTCTCACCAATGGAAATTGGTCCAATAAATGATATTACCTCACCCACCTTGTTTCTCTAATATCCTGAGAACAACACAACCACAACAACACTGCATACAGATTCCAAATTAACAGTTGCCCTTTGAGCATGTATTCTAAGCACTGCACTACACAAAACTTGTGAATTTTAGCAATCAGTTACTTAGTCACCTTCCAGCCTGTGTTTTTTCCTAGTGGATGCTTTAAATTGTGCTCTGTAACTTCTATTTGTTTATATAAATCCAGATCTTTGTGTGCCAGAGCTCCAGTTATCCTCTGAGGGGTTGAACTGGCCTTTTCAAGTCCGTGATGCAAAGCGTCAGGGCATAATAAAAAATCTATAGGTGTCAGCCATTTGCAGTCTGAAATGTCCTCCAATAAGTCTCCAATGAAAAATAAAGTATTAATACAGTTGTGATACTGAAATGACTTTGACACCATAAAAACTAGGTATAAAACATCATAAACTATACAGCTTTCACCTCCGGCTTTTTATTTTGGTTATAAAGAGATCTCTTGAATTAAAACAGTTTGAAATTAACCTCTTCCATGTCATAAAGAATAGATCATATGGAACTGCTAGTTTATTGGACATGGTTATTCCCAAACTTTTCAGACTGAACATTAAGTCTCTTTAAAGTGTGTCAAATGTTAACGCAGTCATGACTTTACCAATAGCCAAATGCAAAGATTTCTAATTTTGAAATAACTAACCAAGCTCATAAAAACTTACAGACATGTCCAACAGCTTTTCTTTCCAGCAGAGCATGGGTTTCATGTTTTGTGTTTTTGCTATAATCAGACTATAATACAAGTATTTTAGCTAATATTTTTGTATTTACTTTCTTGGCCGAAGGATTCGCTTCAAATCAGAAAATGAGGCCCTGATCCTCCAAACCTTATGCACATGCTTAACTTTAAGCACATGAGTTATGCCAGCATAGGCACTAGGATTAATTGCATGAGTAAAATTATGCAGGCACTTGAGTGTTTGCCTCAAGCCCAAGCAAGTTTTTTCAGGTGATTTTAAACATGTGCCAACATAATGCCAAATCCTCAGCTTATGCAAACTGACACAGCTTCAAAGAAGCCCAATTTAGAACTGGGCAACAATTTTAAACCAAACCTTTTTGGGGGGGGGGGGGCAAAAATGCAGATTTGTCAACACCAAAACATTTCCTGAATTCATGACAGTTTTGCCAAATTGTTCATTTTGACCCCCCCAAAAAAGTTGAAACATTTCATTTCAGCATCTTTTACACTGAACGTCCATTTTTCAGTTCAAAACAACTTTTCCAGGCCAAGTGTCCTTTAATTTTATTTTTTTTAAATGCAACGGCATTAAACATTTTGTTTCGGTTCAAATTAAATGTTTAGAGACAACTCGAAATGATTTTTTTCATTTTTTAAAAATGCCAACAATCGAAAAATTCAGTTGTTCACACAGCTTTTGCCAAAATCTTTCTATCGCACCATTATACATGTCTTACAGAAAAAAAATCTTTTTGAAACTTATATGGTTTCACAAATCCACAGGCCTCAGAGGGAGTGATAAATTAGAATGTGTGTATTTGAAAATCTCAACAATGTCTCTAATATAGCATTTCTGTCAATCAGGGTGTCACAATTTTAGGGTCCGATTTTCAGACCTCAACTCCTGTTAGGCTCCTAAGTCAGAATTTCAGAAGTTCACACAGCATCCCCATTAAGGACAATGGGGGCTGCTGGATGCTGAGCACTTCTGAAAAATCTCTCTTCATTTAGGTGCCTAAATGGGATCTGAGCTCTTCTGAAAATCTTGCCCCAAATTGTTTGTGCTGTGCTCTTTTTAAAATCTGGGTCCTAAGTAGCTTTCTGGGAGGAGGGATGGTCTTGTGATTAGGGGTGTGCACTGGCAAGCTAAAGATGGTGGTTCCATGTCTGCCATGCAATAACATGGCCTTGGGCCAATCTCTCTGGTCCTCTCTGGCCATAACAGCACTGCCCTACCTCACAGATGTGTGGCAAGGATAAATGCATTAACAATTGTGAGGTGTTCAGATACTACAGTGGTTAGTGGCCCACAAGTAATTAGGATAGACAAATAGAATAGAGGGCTTAGTGTTAAACAGAACTCTCATGCTTTTGTTTATTTCCATTGCCTGGAAGATGTGATTAATACCTTCTGAGGGAGACAATGAAGCATGATTTTCAGTGTGCTGAATGGCAGTTTCTTCTCCATCATCAGCAATCAATCAACTATCATAATCATCATCATCATCAAGGCAAATCCCAAAGGGACACGGTCTCCTTGCAGATCAAGCACCACCCGCATCGATCTCTAGCTAGGTGCTTAGGGCGGTCCGATTGGACGTTTAGTCTGTGTTTGTCATTGGCGAGCTTATCGCACCACCAGAGCTTCTGGCAAGCATGTGATCGCTGGCCATGTACCAGCATATCTTGGTAAATGCCCTTCATTACCCATTGGTCTTCCATCCTAATACATCCATACCAAGAAAGTTGCCGAAACCAAACCAGTGCTGATGGAGGTGTTTGGTGAGGCTGGCTATGAATATCTTCATTGCTCATCTTGCCTTGCAACGTAACATGGAGCAGCTGACAAAGATGGCGAGCACTGAAAGTTTAATCCACTGCTTTCCAGTGCCCACATTTCACTGCCATACAATAGAGTTGATATAACCAGCGTTCTATAGGCCTGCTACTTCATAGTAGCTTGATGTTGTCTGAAACTGTCCTATTAAAAATGTCTGGGTTTGGGGCATTTTTTTCTCATGCTGATTGTTGTCATTTCCATGAATTTCTAGTACAACAATGTCATTTTAATTCTATTTGTTTGTGTCAGGTGTAAAGAACAGTAACTGTGGATGGGAATGAATGGCAGGGGTGAGCTTTTCAAAAAAGGCTGCCTGACAGCATAAACATATCTGTCAGGAAGATATGTTTGCTTGATTAATTCCCTTGGAAATACCCCTCTCAGTGTTTCAAAACATGCTGTGACAGACCCAGGCCAGTGGGGTACAGGAGTCTGGTAGAGGGCAAATATACTGGTCACTGGATGAGTAGTTTTCTGTTCCCTGAGTGACCAGAGCAGGGGCTGCACTAGAGTAATCAGGAACCTGCTAGAACCAGTTAAGGCAGGCAGGCTAATTAGGACACCTGGAGCCAATTAAGAAGAAGCTGCTAGAATCAATTAAGGCAGGCTAATCAGGGCACCTGGGTTTTAAAAGGAGCTCACTTCAGTTTGTGGTGTGAGTGTGAGGAGTTGGGAGCCAGAGGCGCAAGGAGCTGAGAGTGAGAGGGTGTGCTGCTGGAGGACTGAGGAGCACAAGCGTTATCAGACACCAGGAGGAAGGTCCTGTGGTGAGAATAAGAAAGGCATTTGGAGGAGGCCATGGGGAAGTAGCCCAGGGAGTTGTAGCTGTCACGCAGCTGTTACAGGAGGCACTATAGACAGCTGCAGTCCACAGGGCCCTGGGCTGGAACCCGGAGTAGAGGGCGGGCCCGGGTTCCCCCCAAACCTCCCAACTGACCTGGACTGTGGGTTCTCCCAGAGGGGAAGGTCTCTGGGCTGTTCCCCAACCCACATGGTGAATCTCTGAGGCAAGAAAATCCACCAATAAGCGCAGGACCCACCAAGATAGAGGAGGAACTTTGTCACAATGCCCAACATCAATCAGCGTATAAGCAGTCTAGGTTATATATAGGATAGAGAGAGAGTATATACCATGTGTTGAGTTCACTATGGCAAGCTCTAGTAGTGCCCACTAAAGGCCTTGCCTATGATTTTCTGAAGTGACTAGGAGTTTGTGTCTCATTCTGGGGCACACCCTCCCAATCTGAGACACCATAAAGCTGCTTGAGCACCCTCCCTCTAAAACCAGGGCCCTGAAATCACAAGTTGCTATTGAAAATCTTGGCTTTTGGCTCCACTGGAAATGGACCCTAACTCCAAGCAATTGGTCCTCAGTCGTTGTGGGCTACATGGGCCCCAATCCCGTATGCAGATAAGGAAAGCAGTGAGTTGCACTAACTGTGCTGACTCCCATTTTAATCAGAGGCAAACGCCACCCGTGCAAACATCGCTTTCCTTGCCTACTCGAGGGGTTTGCAGGTGAAATCAGGCCAGATTGCCAGTATGGACAGGCCACAGTTTTTATTCCAAACCCTTATTTACACACACGTAACTGCTCTTCAGTGGTGCTGCAGGGGGCCAGGCTGGTCTCTGACAGGTGATTTTATTTTTATGTATGTGAGGAAGATCTCTTGGGACACTTTCACTAATGGGTGAGAGGAAAGGAAAACGTATTTCCCATTGTAAGAAAAGGCTCATTTTACTGACTAGGGAGATAATGGCTAAACGCTGGGGTCAAAACTTGGTTTGTATTAGAGCTGGTCAAAATATTCAACACAATATGTTTTTCTGGTGAAAAATAGACTTCAGTTCCCCCAAACTCAACTTTGCAGGAAAAAAATATTAACACTGTCCAAATGTTCTGTTTTTCATGAATGTTTCGGCAATGTTTTTATTGACTTCTATTAAAACAATCCAAATATTTTGCCAAATCGCATTTAGATCATCATCAAACACGTTTGCTTATTGGACATGGGTTTGTGGACTAGCCTGGTCTGCACTGAATCCGGGAAGTGCCGGAGCCTCCACACTGCCCAGGCCTCTTCTGGCAGCAGCTGTACCTGGCCCTCCTTTGATGGGGGATTGCACTCCTGTAGACCAAGTGGGGAGGATGGTGGGGTGCCCTCCCCACCCAAATACACACTCCCCTGTGGATGGCCCTGAACAGCTTCCCAGGAAGTGGGGTTGGTGCCATGGAGGCATTTCACTCCTCCCCTTCCACTTGAGGGAGGTGAGATCCAGGCGATGAAGGGTTCCCAATCTGTCCTACAGGTATGGGATGAAAATTCTCTGCTGAGCATGGTCAGTAGGCCTCTTCTAAGGTTATGGTGGCGCTTAGTGAAGACTAGCTAGCTCACTCTCTCTGGTTTTGTACAACACTCATCACTGCAGGACCCAAGCCCTACCCCATTTGTGGCTCAGTTACACAACTACAAAGTTGAAGGGGCAACTGCCCCAGTTATAATGAGCAACTCTCTCTCCCTGCTTACCAGATGACATTCTAATGTGCCCCTTCCCTCTGTGCTAGCTGGTGATTTTATGAAGTGCTTGTGGCACTGGGAATCCGCCACCTTGGAATGGCCCTCAGCGTGGACAGCAGTGCTCCCTTGGACACTCATGGTATTTTCCATACGGTTCTCTTTTGGAAGTCTTAACTCTTTCTCTCCTCACATTTGTCTGGCTGATAAAAAGGCCTGGTGTGCTGGCATTCCTGCGACATGCTACTCTGCTCCAGAGAAACCCTCTCCCAGAGTTTTGCTGCAGTCTTATCTCATGCAGTTCACTGACTACCTAAATGGCACATCTCTAGTGAATAACTCCTTGAATGACAATAGGAAATGTCAGACACTGAGATAGAAAGCACTGCAAATGACTCAAGATGAAGCAATTTATTGTCACGTTAATTAAATTAGTGTCAATACCTCAGGCTGGCATTATATAGATTTACATCAAATTAGATGGTTTATACACCTCTCCCTCCAGTGTCGCTTTCCCCCCTCACGTCAGCAGGCACAGGGGGCCCCAGGGCACAGAACCCTGTATGCAAGAGGGGCTGGGATTTGGGCAGCCATGCCAGTGTTATGCATCCCTTTTGTTGTAGCCACAAGGACACATGTATGGGGGTAGCAGGCAGCACCTGCCATAGGCATTTTGTCACCCAGGGTGAAAAGTGTTTTTGGCAGCCCCCACAAATTGCTGATCAAACAAGAAACACCCCAGTTTGGCACCCCACCCACCCAGATGTTGATTTGGTGCCCCTGGAATTTGGTGCTCAGGGCAGCAGCCCTGATCAGCCACCCCTAAGGTAAGCCCTGCTAGCAGGGACAGGCTGGGCCTGGGGCAGGATGGGAGAATCTGCTGCTGAGCTTATAGGCTGGTCTTTCTTTTCCTTTACCATCCACAGAGGTGGTGGGTAGGACTGGCTGAAAATTTTCGATCGAAACTGTTTTTTGACAGAAAATTAGGATTTTGAATAGGGTTTTTTGTTGCTGTTGTTGTTGTTTGTTTTGGTTTTGGTGAAAAGTGTCTGCTTGCCACAGGAATTTTTTTTTAAACTGTAGTTTAAAGCGAAGAAATGAAACATTTCCATTTGAAAATACTGCTGTAGTGCCTTCTAGGAGTGGTCGTTCCGATTTCTCGTTGCCCCATACTCCTCTATGGGTCAGGTTTCCTCACTAGACTAAAATCCCCATGATGCACCACAGTCAGGAACTCCCTTCATGCAACCACCTCCCCTCACCATGAGGGGAGATTGTGGTGTTTCATGGGAGATGTAGACAGACTAAGGATCCCAGCCATCAGAGGCGAATGGGTGTATGAGGCTCCCAAACTACAATTCCCATGAGGCACCTTAGCAGCTTTCTCAATCCAAATAGCTTGGTTGTCAGGTGAAATATTTTGGTGTCTGAATTTTAGCTCAAAAATCAAAATTCTCAGTGGACACAACACATTTTCTTACCAGCTTGAGTGGTGGGCTAGGCCCGTAGCTGTCAATCTGATTGCTAGACTGTGGTGGTCTACACAGAACCACTCCATTGCTGCTCAGCAGCTCTGGGGAAAGGGTTCTTCCTCCCCTTTTTTCCTGAGAGATGCCTGGCACCAATGTCTCTGGCTGGACTGTACTTGTGTCTAAGTGAGAGTATAATACAGACACAATCCAGAGGTGGCTTGCAAAGAATGTAACCTTTAACACTGGCTCATCATTAAGTGGACTCATTTTACATGAAATGCTCACAGAAGAGTGTTGTCACAGTTACCACCACAGTTACCTTAGAAACACCATGGGAGTTAGCTGGTATCAATACACAAAAATCAATTTTGTTTTATTTTTTGCAAGGCTCCTCAGCAAATAAATTTTGTTGTACCTAGGATCAGGCAGCTGCTGATTTCAGCTCGTATTTTTCCTTTCACCTGACATTTAGCCCGTCTATACCAGACACTCCTGTGCAAAAGTGAATTTGTAAAGGCATATCAATCATACTGCCCTTTAGTTGTCTAAAGCAAGCAGCAGCTCCCATCTATGACTAGAGAGAATGCCACTGCTTGGGGAGGGGGAAGGGAATACCTGCTAAAACTTTACTTGGGTTTCTGTCACTTTAAAAACTGTTTTAAAACATTAAGTGACTAGGAATGAGAGTGGAGTCACTGTTAGTTCATACTACCCACCCGTCAGCTTCATCAGATGTCTGGAACATTCAGCGACTATCCTGCTTATGTTTATTAGGGGAACACTTATTGTGATTGCAGTTGAAAATCAAAGGGACTTGATTTTCCTTCCGGTATGTTTACGAGTTAAGGTTAAAGCATCTCTACAGCTAGCAATGCACACCTAAGCAGACCAATAAACACTTTGTCACTCTTGTGTCAGGTTCTTTTATTTTGGGGGGGATTGAGGGGTAGCAGGGTGGCAACAACTTACCAGAATTTTAACAGTGATCAAGACAAACATTTGTGATTAAAAAAACCCTATCAAACAAAATCAGTTTCTCCATTGAAAAGCTATGCAAATATCTACAAAAATTACCTCATTTCTTCTATGAATATTGTCCTTGCCTGTTAGCCACATCACTCTACTTAGGGTCCCATGGAAACAGAACTAATTAAAGCAACATTCACAAAAGCTAGTGTAAATGTCACATTTCAATGCAAGCATCCAGGCCTTGGACACAGAAATATACTCAGAATTCAGACTAAGAGCAGGAAGTGAAGTTCTTTCAGTATAACTTTAGAATATCACTGGCACTTAGAAGATTTCAGTGACTGGCTAACAATGATCAGCATGTGGAATGTATTCATCTTGGATTTCTTTGTGACCTTATGGTGTTCTTCAGAAGAAGCATTTCACTAGTGTATGGACATACGAACTTCTGGAGAATGTAATTAGCAATGGCCCAAGGGGAAAAGTCTGGTTATGGATCTTGACGACACCCCCTGCCCATAGTGCCCCTCGTTCCCCAAAAAGTAAAGGTGTTCATATCCAAAATTTTAGATGTGGGCCATCTGTATAATAACTATTTCCAATAATGTAACCTTAGAACAATACTGTATATAATTGTGTGTTGTTTCTTCCATTTTCATCATGCCCTAATAACTCCCTCTAACATATTCTTCATTACTCATTTTCTGGGGGCTAGAGCCAAGACTGGTATAAACTGGGGTAGCTCCAGTTGGATTTATAAATGTACACTTTAGCTTCACCTTTATCATGTGGGGCAGCATAACCTTGGAGACAGGTTTCGCTGTCAGGTACACGTATCATCACAAACTGTTTTAGCATAACATTATTCGTAAGAACTTCTCTGTAGCATCCATTTGTAAATGTGAATACAAAAGGTCTGCCCGCACTGAAAAATAAAATACTTTAGTTTTGTGTGAGGCAAGCTACTTTGGGCTATTCTCCACGAGAAGTTGATGTAAACCCAGAAAGGCTTTCACTGCACCGTATTCCTGAGCACATATAATTGTACCAAAGTGCACACAGCAAGACATATTATTTCTTGCACAACACATCACACGTGGAATTGGAAAGAAATCAGCAAAGCTATTTGTATTAGGGCCTCAGGATACAAACAAAAAAGTTCGCCTCTGAGATCCCACACATACTCCACTGGTTTGGTAAACTCTGGCTTTGTAAATAAACAAACTCAGACCACAAAGGAATTACCATACTGAGACCGTAGTGCCAAAACACTTTGTTACTGTATGAGTAGATGCAGGGAAGCAATCTGAATTCAGTTCAAGTGGTCACAGAAGTGTCACACAGAAGTACAACACTATTTCAGGAAATCTCCCTGCTGAAAGGCTAAGCAATTCCTGGATACATTCATACGCTAAAGCCAAGTTGACGAAAGTACTGGACAGACATTCTTCCTATGGACAATTTAGAGTTCTCATATTATTTTGGTTGCTCCAGATTCTGTCTGGTCTGACATGCACAATTTGTCTTCCAAGCAACCAGACACTTACTTCCTCGGTCTAAATAATAATCTGCTGCTCTCTTATAGGAATTATATTACATTGAAAATAAAAGTACAAGACAGACCTATTTCTTCTTACATTTTGATAGAATTAGGCTGGGTGGGGTCAGACATTTTGGATTTGAATGGCAAATTTCATTTCTAGTTGATTAAGGGCATTGAGACTAGCATGCGTGTTTACACTGTAATACTGTAATAATATAGGAACCAATGGCCCATCCAGCCAAGTCTCTGACAATAGCGGAAGGTGCAGGAAACCCCCTAGTTATTAATTATGAAATAACCTGCTCATAGGGGAATTTTCTTCCTTAATCCCATCAGTTAGTGGTGGTTTATGCTCCGAAACACCCGAGTTTATAGTTTCATAGATATTAAGGCCAGAAGTGACCATTATGACCATCCAATCTGACCTCCTACATAGCACAGGTCAGAGAATTTTACCAAGTGGTCTTCACATCATGCCCATAACTTCGGTTTGAGGTAAGGACTATTTTTAGAAAGACATACAGTAGTAATTCAAAAAGGCTTCAAAAGATGGAGAATCTGCCACTCCCTAGGTAAGTCGTGGTAATGGTCATTCATAGATTCCAAGACTGGAAGGGACCATTGTGATCATCTTGTCAGTCATGGAGAATCCACCACAACCCTCAGTAAGTTGTTCAAGGGTTCATTACTCTCATTGTTACAAAGACACACCTTATTTCCAGTCTGGATTTTTCTAGCTTCAACTTCCAGCCATTGGATCATGCTATCCTTTTCTCTGCTAGATTGAAGAGCCCATTATTAAATATCTTTTCCTCAATGTAGATTGTACTTATAGATTGTAATCAACTCACTTTTGTCTTGTTCAGCTCAATAGATTGAGTTCTTAGAGTCTATCACTATAACGCAGGTTTTCTAATCCTTAATCATTCTTGTGGCTCTTCTCTGACCCCTCTCCAATTTATCAACATCCTTCTTGAATAGTAACAAAGAGTCCTGTGGCACCTTAAAGACTAACAGATGTATTGGAGCATCAGCTATCGTGGGTGAATACCCACTTACATCTGTTAGTCAACACCCAATACATCTGTTAGTCTTTAAGGTGCCACAGGACTCTTTGTTGCTTTTTACAGGTCCAGACTAATATGGCTACCCCTCTGATACTTCTTGAATAGTGGATACCAGAACTGGACACACAATTCCAGCAGTGGTTGCACCAGTGCCAAACACAGAGGTAAAATAACCTCTCTGCTCCTACTTGAAATTCCCCTGTTAATGCATCCAGGGTCCTTTTGACCCCAGCATCACACTGAGAGCTCACGTTCAGCTGATTATCCACCACGACCCCCCAAATCATTCTCGGAGTCCCTGCTTCCCAGGCTAGAGCCCGCCCTCATGGAAGTATGGCCTCCGCTCTTTGTTGCTAGATGTATACATTGACCTTTAACCATATTAAAACACAAATTGTTTGCTTGAGCCCAGCCTACCAACTGATCCAGATCACTCTGTGTCAGTGACCTGTCCTCTTCATTATTTACCACGCCCCCAACTTTTGTGTCATCTGCAAACGTTATCAGTTCCTTACTCTTGCTGTTTTGTTCCATTGTGTAAAAATAAATAAAGAAAAAAATCTAATGTGGATACTTTCGTTATCTATACAAATATCTAACTGGGTTCGGGGTGGGGATTTTTTATTTTTTACAATGTTACTAAGATTCGTGTTTCATAGATTAATCATGTGTTATGTAAAATAAGTCTTTTAAAATCAATTTTATTTTTTTACATTTCTATGTCACTGAATGTCTCCTTATTCTTATCTTATGATAAAAGGCAGAATAAGAACATCTAATTTACCTTCAGCATAACAGTCTAGAACAATAACATTTTGTATACCTCTCTCCTGTTCCCTCTTACCTATTCAGCTCTTCTCTAAACTAAACAGTCCCATTCATTTTAATCTCTCGTCATACAGCAAACTCTCTAGGTTTCTAATCATTTCTGGTGTATCTTTTTCAGATCGGATGACCAGAACTGAACAGTATTCCATCTGAGAGCGTATCACAGATTTATATAATGGTATTTTAATATTGTCAGTACTGTATTATTTTCTATCCTATTCTTTATGCATCCTAACATTTTGCTTGCTTTTCAGACCACCAACTCCCCGTCCAAAATGACATCTTGGCATTTTGCCTGGGTCATTACCATCAAGTAAGAGCTCAGCAATACGTCTGGGTAGTTTAAATGATTCCTTCCCATGTGCGTTATCATGATATCTCCAGTGAACTCCACCAGCCACCAGCCTTCCATTCACCTCATTGCAGTAGGTCCCTCTGAAATTTCTCACAGCCTTTTCTTGTCTTGAGTAACCTAAATAATTTGGTGTCAACTGCCAATAATGACATCACACTGGACACTTCTTTCCCCAAATCTTTGAGGAATCTATTAAACAACACCTTGTAGTGCTGCTAACCCTTTGCCTTGCGGAAAACTGACCATTTATTCCTTCTCCTTGTTTTCAGTCTGTTAGCCACAAGAAATTGGAAAATACAATCATTCAAAAGACCCCTAAAGTATTGAAGCAGAATCACCAGTGCAAAGTTCATAGGCCCAGATGCTCAAAGGTATTTTTGTTCCTAATTTCCATTGAAATCAGTAGGCGTTAGGGGCCTAAATACCTTTGAGAAGCTGGGCCATATAGACAACTAAAGACTATTGCTGGGGTTTGGGTTGGTATTTTTTTTAATGTTTTATGCATACTAATTAGCCATGTGACATAGCAACCCTTTTTCATATTCTGTAGCCAGATATGCAGAAATTACTATTAATCACAGTGAAATCTTTTCTTGCATTAGGTCTATAGAAACACTCAGACATTCATATATGTGCTTATAAGTAAACTATAATATCGTCAGCATATTTATACAAAGCACTTCCTGCCTTTCCTGTGCTTTGTGCTATGATGCATTAAGGCTTTATCTTATTCTACCACCTCATTTCAACACTGAGCGCCATAAAGATAATGGTCTGCACAGACTAGCTTTGCATTAAAATGTAAATAGTAACAAAGGATACCAGGCAATGCAGGCCTTGTGCGGGCTGTCGTAAAGAATGATGTTTCAAAATATGATCTTCAGATGAAAAACACATACTGTAACTTGCAGTCACCCTAGGGCAGGCAGCTTACTAGCTTGTTGTTATCACAGAAATAGCTCCAGACTATGCTGTATTCATGTCATGCAGATCAAAGTGTTGGCTAAAATATAACTGCATGCATATATACATATTATATCATGCCAGCTTTGCACTGAAAATAGAAATTAAAAGGGAAATTGCAGCAACCATTAGAAATCAGGATATGAGGCCGTAGCTCTGCTGGCATAAATGAGATATGTTCCATTGAAGTCAATGGATCTCGGCCAATTTACACCCGCTGAGGATCTGGGCCATGAGACCTATAGACTCTCCGTTTGAATGCTGTCAGGACTCACAGTGGCTTCACTTCAGCTCTGAGCTATTCAACCATTCCCGCTGCTTTGAGCCACCCTTAACAGTAACCAGCCCTATGTCGGCATGAGAAAACCCTCCCCCACGGCCGGATGCTTGCAGAGCAGAGGAACCACTCCGATCCAGTGGCGGGGCAGGAGCAGCAGAAGTGAATTAGGAATGAAAGCATCTACTTTTGGAACAACCATTGCTGCTGTTAATACTCACTGTTGTTTCGCATCATTGAGTTAGTGCTACTGGGTCACATGACACTTTATCTTCAGTACTTGTATGGCCCCCGTTACTTGGTATTTGAGCACCATCTACCCTCTGATGCATTTAGCCTCACGATACACCAGTGAGGTAGGGAAGAGCTTTTCCCCCAGTGTACAGATCAGGAACTGAGGCTAAGAGAGCCTAAGTGACTTGCCCAAGGGCATAAAGGAAGTCTGCGAAGAAGCAAGGCTTTGCACTCAGGCACACAAGTATTATGTTAGGGCCTTAACCACTGGCCCAGCCTTCCTCTTTCAGAAACACACTTAATGGATGAAGAGGAAGAGAAGGTCTCTGCACCCACCTTTTGGTAATCATAGAGAGGCCAGTGACAGCTCCGTTGTTAAGGTGGAGTTCTATTTTCTATTTAAAGCAAAGATTCAACCTCTTTGTTATACATGAAAAATACAGCCCATCCGCCCCAAGGCACAGCACACACTCTTTGAGGACAGAGTGACCTTTCTGAGAATTTTACAAGAAATCTGTTACTTACTTTAGCCATGAAAAGTCATTTTAAACCATAGCTTTTAAGCCATTTAGCATCTCTGCCAGTCTTTTCTTTCTCCTGAATGGTCCTTTATTAAGGAGCCCACACAGTTCATATTCATTGAAATCTATATTTGAAGAAATTAGGTTGTAATTAAGCTAAATTATTAATAATAATTTCCTGGGTTTGCAATGCTTGGTTTTGGAAGAAACACAGCAACATTGTAATGTGGTTTACCCTTAAGTTACTCTCAGCCTTAAGTCCATATTAACAGTGTGTACCTGGGAATTTGCATTAAGGGGAGAATGCTGAGCCCTGCGTTCAGACCTGTTTGAATCTTTCTCCTTCCCCGGCTGAGGAGCAGCTGTAGAACCACTCTAAAGAAGTGACAATAACCCTTTCTCTGCAGCAGGTCTAACAAACCGTTCTATAGGAACTGGAGTGAAGGTAGAAGGATCTGCACAGCAGGCCTACCCCAGACCCAAGGCCGGCTCTAGGCACCAGCAAAACAAGCAGGTGCTTGGGGCGGCACATTTCTAGGGGCGGCATTCTGGCGCTGGCCATCATAGGCACCGACTCCGTGGCATGGAGAAAAAGTGCCCCCGCTGCCCCAGCTCACCTCCGCTCCACCTCCGCCTGCTCCCCTGAGCGCACTGCCGCAGCTCCGCTTCTCTCCCCTCCCTCCCAAGCTTGCCGGGCGCAAAACAGCTATTTCACGCAGCAAGGTTGGAAGGGAGGAGAAGCCTCCCATTACTTCCTGTGCCCCCCCACCCTAGCTCACCTCCGCTCCGCCTGTTCCGCTTCTCCCCATCCCTCACTTGAGAGGGAGGGGGGAGAAGTGGAGTGGCAGTGCGCCCGGGGGAGAAGGCGGAGCGGAGGTGAGCTAGGGTGGGAGGTCGCGGGGGGTAGGGGGGCTCAGGAAGCAATTGGGGGGGGCGAACTGCGGCACTCCTGGGGGAGGAGGTGGAGCCGGGGATTTGGGGAAGGGGTTCGGAAGGAGCGGAGTTGGGGCGGGGCTGGGGGCAGAGGGCACGAAAAAAAGGGGGGCGGCCAAACATTTTTTTGCTTGGG
Organism: Trachemys scripta elegans; assembly: GCF_013100865.1. Lineage (NCBI taxonomy): Eukaryota > Metazoa > Chordata > Testudines > Emydidae > Trachemys > Trachemys scripta. Next base: position 3,986,384 of record NC_048302.1, read on the forward strand.
GCGGCAAAAATCCTAGAGCCGGCCCTGCCCAGACCCTCCTTTCACCCACTAACCTCTGGTGCAGACCCCCAGAAACCTGCCCCATGGGTAACAGAACTGTCTCTCTTGCCATGGAAGTGTCCTCCTCAGCCGAGCCGGGGGCAGGATTTACCCCTGAATAAGTGAGTGCAATAAATACACCATTCCTTTCCTTATGTGAGAGGGAAATGTTGAAATAACCTACATATAAACGTATAAGATGGGTGGACATCTCATATATATATTTGAGATGGGGCAACCAGAACTAGACACAATACTCAAGGTGTGGACATACCATGGGCTTATAAAGTGACATTATGATATTTTATGTCTCTTTATCTCTCTCTTTCCTAATGGCTCCTAACATTTTTAGCTTTTTTGACTGATGCTGCACATTGAACAGATGTTTTCAGAGAACTATCTTCGATGACTTCAAGATGTCTTTCTTGAGTGTTAACAACTAATTTAAACCCCATCTGTATGTATAGTTCAGATTATATTTTCCAGTGTGCATTACTTTGCACTTTTCTACACTGAATTTTATCTGCCATTTTGTCACCCAGTTTTGTGAGATTCCTTCGTAGCTCTTCACAGTCAGCTTTGGTCTTAACTATCTTGAGTAATTTTGTATTGTCTACAAATTTTGGCACCTCATTGTTCACCTCTTTTTCCAGATCATTTATGAATAGGCTGAACAGCACAGATTGCAGGACAGATCCTTGCAGGACCCCACTGTTTACCTCTCTCCATTGTGAAAACTGACCATTTATTCCTACCCTCTATTTCCTATCTTTTAACCAGTTACTAATCCCTGAGAGGACCTTCCCTCATATCCTAGGACTGCTTACATCTTGTAAGAGCCTCTAGTGTGGTACCTTGTAAAAGGCTTTCTGAAAGTTTAAATACACTATATCAATTGGATCACCCATGTCCCCATGCTTATTGACTCCTTCAAAGAATTCTAATAGATTGGTGAGGCATGATTTCCTTTTACAAAAGTTGTGTTGAGTCTTCCCCAACATATCCTGTTCATCGATGTGTCTGATAATTCTGTTCTTTACTATAGTTTCAACAACTTTCCCTGATATTGAAGTTAGGCTTACTGACTTGTAATTGCCAGGATTGCCTTTGAAACCTTTTTTAAAAAATGGTGTTACATTAGCTATCTGCCAGTCATCTGCTACAGAGGCTACAAAACTCAGTGACCTGGCTACATATCCTTGAGCACTCATCTATTAACTAACCATTTATATAGAGACCCACACAGAGCACTCTTGTAACTAGAACTGGTTGGATATTTTCCATTGGAAACTCTTCCCAACAGAAAATGCTAGTTTGTCAAAATCTAAATTGTTTCTGCAAGAATGTAACAAATTTGATAATATTGCAATGGAAACCTGCCGAGTTTCCTGCCAGCTTGTCTTCTCTCTGCCCTGGCTTCCTGACAGCTCGTCCAGGTTCCACATCTCCCGAAGAGCACGTTTCATTTTCGAAACACTGAACAGGAACATTTAATTGTTTCTGAAGCAAATATTTGAGACTTGTAGTTCTGTGACCATTTTTTCCAAAAATCTCAAATATTAATGGAACAGGAAATCCATTTCTCAGCCAGAACTACTTGCAATGTTCACCCTGCACAAGTCGGCAGCTCTGGAAGGCACTGCAGAGAATGCTTCCTGAACATGGCTCTGCATCATGCCCAATGCATACTCAGACTAAGCACCACCATTGAGCCCCAGAGAAGTAGGAGCATGGTAAGAAGCCCAACTGTGAAAACATGCCAATAGCACCAGAATTTGAAAGAACTGGGCAGAGGGTTGAAAATGAAGAGATCCCCACTGGGTAGAATCAGTCAGTGAAAACTCCTCTTAATATGCACCTAAATGATTGAGTTGGGGATTGGTCCTGCTTTGAGCAGGGTGTTGGACTAGATGACCTCCTGAGGTCCCTTCCAACCCTGATATTCTATGATTCTATGATAAAGGAAGAGAGTTGACTTCTTAATATCAGAAAGGTGATCATACAGTTGCATAATTGCAGGTGCTGATGGACGTATTTGGGTACCATCTGTGTGCAAATGGAAATGGAAACCTTGGGCATGAATGATATTGATCTTAAACTTATAAAGTACCTTCCATCCCAGAGGATCCCAAAGTGTTTTACAAAGTTAAATAAACAATACATAGGGAACCACTACTGAAATGCTACCATCTCTAGGGTGAATCAAAGCGACTGTTTAATAACCATCCTGATCAAAGCTGGCAGAATCTGCATCTAGGAGCCTAATCTCTGGTCTGCTGGCATATGACAGACACATCATTGCAGCAGAGAAGCACAGAAACTCACACGGTGAGAAGAACAGAATGGAAACCAGATGTAAATGTATCAGATACTATCCTAATCTGCCTAGTTTCTTATTGTGAGTTTATAAATACAGACTCTGAAGAAAGGCGTTCATGTGTTGGTCAGAAAAAGGAGTGGATGTAAATATGCAATCACACTGTGTCCTCTTTACACACACACAGTCCCAGTGGAGTCACTGGAATTGCAAGTATACAACTAAGCAGCTGATTTGGCTCAAAATGTAAATGTACAATACAAAACTCTGAAGAGAGAACTCAGCTGAATGTGACCTTTAAAATGCATTTCAAAATTAGCACCTAAAGTTTAAAAGTGTCACAGTACGCTAAAAATATACCTGTTGACAGAAGACAAGAAAGGTGAAAGAGCTCAGTTACACTTTCTTCCCCCTATGTCTATTGCCCCCCACTAGAGGTATCTCAATGGTTAAAATACAGAAATCTATCTCTAAGAAATTGGTTAAATAACTTATATAAGACAGTTATTCCAGAGGCAAATTATTTTATGCGGTATTGCCATCCCATGGGTTCAAAAACCTTGAGCCAGGCCCCCAAATCAGGAGATTTAACAATAATACCTTTTGGGTATTTTTTATTTGTCTTCTGGGGTTTGAGCTTTTGGAATTCACATTTTCAAGCTTTTCTCCACCATCATGAAGTCTCAAAACTTACTTTTGAAAGTAAAACTGAGATTTTAGTCACTGGACTCCAGGAGCTCTAAGAAAAACACTGAATATCTCAAGACATAGTATACAATTATGAGAGTTGGCCCTAAATACCTTTGAGAATCTTCGCCCAACCCTCTTAACACTCTCTAAAACTTAAGTCAAAGACTGGGGTAAGCTTTCTCTGAAGCACTGTCATGGTGAGTGCTGTTCCCTCCTATCTAAGCGCCAGATGGAGCATACTGGGTATTATTCCCAAACCTGTTATAAAACCAGAAATGCAGGAGTACTCACCATCTAGCAGAGAAGATGTCACCAGAGTGAAGAGGGATTACACAAAGCACATGGAACAGATTCAAGATGTTCTTATGAATAACATATTTAAAGTGGAGTTAAGAGAAATAGGCAGATCATCATTCGGCTCATCTCTAAAATACCGAAACCATCTCCGATAAATAAAGGCCCAGATCCTCAACTGGTGTAAATGGGAATGGCTCTTATGAAGTCAGTGGCACTAGGTCCATTTATACCAGCTTTGGTTCTGACCCAGGCTTCAAATGTTTTACATGAGTTTTGGAGTTTTTTGCCGTGTTTATATCTTAGGCTTTTGTGCACCTGGAAGCATCCGGGAAAGGGTTATATGAAAGAAAAATCCTGTAAATAACCCAATGAGGGAATTTCCCGTAAGTATCACAGCTTTCAAAGGGTCACAGTGAGAAAAGGAAAACCAGCAGAAACATATTCGTTGCTTCTTTCAAGTGGCTGATGTAAGTGTGAGCTTTCACAAGAAGTGACAACCTAGCACTACCTCATGACTCCTTACAGCGGGGTCACTGGCACTCACAGTGCAATTCAGAATAAACGTGTGGTTGCATAGAATTAAGGGAATTAAACATTGCTTTGTGATTTAATTTTCTAAAATCAACTATGTTGCATACATAGAGGCAGATTAAGAACATAAGAGCGGCCATACTGGGTCAGACCATGGTCCATCTTGCCCAGTATCCTGTCTCTGACAGTGGCCCATACCAGAGCTTTGGGAAGAGTGTCCAGAGCAGAGTAAGTATAGAAATCATGGAAAGGTAGGGCTGGAAGGCACTTTATGAAGTCCAGCCCCTTTCACTGAGGCAGACCTAGTAAACCTACACCTTCTCTCACAGGTTTGTCTAATCTTCTTAAAAACTTCTGATGATGGGGATTCCACAACGGTCCTTGGAAGCCTAGTCCAGAGTTTAACTAGCCTTATAATCAGAAAGTTTTTTCTAATAGTAACTTAAATCTCCCTTCTTGCAGATTAAAGAAATTAATTATTTCCCTTCCTTCAGTGGAAATGGAGAACAATTGATTCTTCATCCTCTTTATAACAGCTCTTAATGCATTTGAAGATAAATATCGGGTCCCCACTCAGGCTTCTTTTCTCAAAACTATACATGCCCCGTATTTTTTTTCAAACCTTTCCTCCTAAATTAGGTTTTCTGATTCTTTTATCATTCTAGTTGATCTCCTCTGGACTTTCTCCAATTTCTTCACCCCTTTCCTAAAGTGTGGTGCCCGGAATGAGACACAGTCCCCCAGCTGAGGCCTCCCCAGTGCCAAGTAGAGTGAGCCAATTTACTCCTATGTCTTACATATGTCTCTCCTGTTATTATACCCCAGAATGAGATTAGCCTTTTTCACAACTGGATCACACAGTTGACTCATATTCAATTTGTGATCTATTATAACCCCCACTTCCTTTTGTAGTGGTGCATTTGATTTTTCCTTCCTAAGTGTAGAACTTTGCATTTATCTTTACTGAATTTCATCTTGTTGATTTCAGACCAATTCTCCAGTTTGTCAAGGTTGTTTTGAATTCTACTCCTGTCCTTTAAAGTAGTTGCTCCCCCTCCCAGCTTTTTGAGATGGGGCTACTGGAACTGGACACAGTATTCAAGGTATGAGCATACTATGGATTTATATAGTGGCAGTATGATGTTTTCTGTCTTATTTTCTATTCCTTTCCTAATAGTTCTTAACATTTGGTTACCTATTTGCCCCTTGTGGCAGGCCTGGCACTGCAGCGCCCTTTTGTGGCAGGGGTAGGATGAAGTGTTGGCACCTCACCACTCTCCAGTCCTTGCATTCGCCTCTCTACGGGCAATCGGTTACAGTCCCTTACTTAGCCTTCTTCCCCTCTACCACCTCTGTCTGGTGGGGTAGCACGGCCTAGCGGCCAGAGTCCATACAATCCCCCTTCAGAGGCAGGGAAGCACAGCCTAGCGGACGGAGTCCATACAATCCCCCTTCACAGGCGAGGTAGCACGGCACAGTGGCCAGAGTCCACAAAATCCCCCTTCACGGTTCGGGAGTAAGGGGGTGTAGGGGGACTTGGGCCCACCCTCTCCACCGAGCCCCAACCCAGGGCCCTGGTAGTGGCAAGCTCCCCTTGCCACTCAGTCGGCGGAGATCCGCCCGCAACACGCTGAGCGTCAATACAGCTCTAACGCCGTTTGTCTCTAGAGTTCCCCTGGGTCACTTCCTACCATGAATACTTGGTCATCTGCGGCGGGGAGTCCTCCTGTCTGTTCCTCTCTTGTGGCGTCCTCCGTCGGGGTCTCAGGTAGTGCCTCGGCTTGACTGACTCCCAGATCCTGGCGTGCAGGCCCTCCCTCTGCAGGAGCTAGGGGCATGCGTCCTTCTCCTCCGGCCATCAGCCCAGACTGAGCTGATCTGCTGGCTTTTATATCTGTTCTCCAGTTGGACCAGGCCCAGCAGAGCTTCCGGGGCGTGGCTTCCTCTGCTAGGAGAGAAGGGTTAACCCCTGCTGTACCAGTGCGGGGCCGTTCTGCCCCATCGCACCCCTGCTAGTAGAAGTTTTCTGAGAATATCTATGGTGACTCCAAAATGTCTTTCTTGGCTGGTAATAGCTAATTTAGACCCCATCATTTTTGTATGTATAGTTGGGATTATTTTTTTCAATGTGCATTATTTTGCACTTATCAGTTAGATGTCATCTGCCATTTTGTTGCCGGATCACCCACTTTTGTGAAATCTCTCTGTAAATGCCAGGATCACATCTGGAGCCCTTTTAAAACCTCAGCATTACATTAGCTACTGTCCAATCATCCAGTACAGAGACTGATTTCACTGATGGGTTACATACTACAGTTAATAATTCTGCAATTTCATATTTGAGTTCCTTCAGAACTCTTGGGTGATACCATCCGGTCCTGCTGCCTTATAACTATTTAGATTATTAATTTGTTCTAAAACCTCTTCTATTGACACTTCAGTTTGGGACAGTACTTTAGATTTAACAGACATATTGGGAGCATAAGCTTTCGTGGGTAAGAACCTCACTTCTTCTTCTTACCCACGAAAGCTTATGCTCCCAATACTTCTGTTAGTCTTAAAGGTGCCACAGGACCCTCTGTTGCTTTTTACAGATTCAGACTAACATGGCTACCCCTCTGATACTTTAGATTTGTCGCCCAGAAAGAATAGCCCTGATGTGGGTATCACCCTCCACATACTCTGCAGTGAAAACTGACACAAAGAATTACTTAGTTTCTCTGCAGTGGCCTTGTCTTCCTGTCGTGCTCCTTTAACACCTTTGTGGTCTAGTGGCCTCACTGTCTGTTTGGCATTCTTCTCTGTTCTGGAGGTACTTCTATAAAAATATTGTTAGTTTTTGCATCTTGAGCAACTTGCATCTCAAATTCTTTCTTTGGTGTTCTCAGTTGGTGTAAACTGTCTTATCACATCAACAAAGCTATGATAAATTACACCAATCTGAGAATCTGTCCCTGTTTTTTTCTGTTTGCAACCACCAGCTCATCACTGCTTTCGAGAAGGAGGCATTAGAATGGGGCCCGAAAGAGGTCTTTGATATGGATTGATTGTACGCTTCATTCAAGAAAGTCATCAAAACCAGAATACAACTTCTGCAGCTTCTCACGTAAAATGTGTTTGGGATGTTAACATTCTGTCCTCTGTCTCCAGCATGTTGATCTGTACCTTAGCAGCAAATAACATGCCAATCTAGAAACCATAGTCATTTTAAGGTTTCTGGTGGCTTACCACCGTTTATCAAGCTCTTTTCACTGGCTAAAATGTTCCTGTCTAGGGAGGGAAAAACTGACAGAAGCAGGCAGGTGTTTAACGTGGTGTTTAGCATTGTGGAAAAGTCAACATTTGTGTTGTGGTTTACTGCCAGCCAGCATTGCTGCAAGGAAAATTGGCTCTAATACAACGGTGAAAAGGCATAAATTAAAGTGATGGGGTTAGCGTGGGGAAGTGGTGAGGGGTGAAATAAGATACCTGAAGTAAATCAGCTTCCATCTTGAATTGTAAGAAGCAAGATATAGATTTAACTGATAAAGACTGCCAGTTGGAATGTGTTTATTCTTTAAAAGATGTTAGCCAGAGTTCAAGGCTCCAAATGCAATGGCTGGGTAGTAGCTGATGTGGATAGGAATTGTCATCATGTGACAGTAAATCCTTCAGCCGCAACAGTGAGGAGTAATAATTTATATTTATGGAGCTGCTTTCATCTGAACATCACATAGAGCTTTGCAATCACCTTTATGAGCTTCATAAGCTCTGTGTCATTGTACCCATTTCACAGAGAGGTAAGCTGAGGCATGGTGAGCCTCCACATTCATCTCCACTACCATTGAAAAATGGAAGGGAAGATGTGGCCTCTTGGATACACAGGACCCAAACGTGCAGGGCTTTGTAGGTCAGCAACAATTTGCACCCAGAAACAAACTGGAAGCCAGAGCAGACCCACTAGCACCTGTGTAACAGGCCAGCCATGAGACTGCTATATAGGTGAACAGTCTTGTTCTGCACCATCCAAAGGTTCTGCATACTCTTCTGATGGCGTCTTCAGTGCACGGCAGGCGTGCTATAGGGAGGTGATGAAGGCACGGATAACTTTGGTGAGGGCCGCATCTCAAAGAGAAGGCTGCAACCTCAGTGTCAAACACAGATGAGAAAAAAACTGTTCTTGGCCACGGCTGCTATCCGGGCATTTGCTCCTGAATAATGGAAGGTGGCAACAGAACCCTGAGAGAGTCCCTGGGGCAAATGACTACCCATTACTAACCAGTGAGCAAAGAGCAGAACTAGTCAAGCACAGCTCTGTCTACCCCAACAGGTCCACCAACTTGTCAGCAATGCCATTGGGTATCAAAGGCAGCTGAGAGATGTAAACATATCAGTACGGGATATTGGAGCATTAGCCAGAGGCAGAAAGAGATTGAGCACTGCAGATGACATGCCATGAAACCAGATTCCTGGGGTTCAGGGAATCCTAGGGACAAGAGGTGTTGCCAGAACTGACTCAAAACAACCTTCTCCACAATCTCCCCCCCACCCCACCAGAAGGAGATTAGAGACAGGGCCATAACTGGCATGCGTAAGTGATCTTAATGTAGCTAGCTTCAAGTATTTCTTTAAGAAATATTATTGCCTTTTGCTCCTGAAGAGACTCATGATCTCCTCCAGTAATGGACCTGAAATTTCCCTACATTATGTTATCAGCCAGGAAGGCGAGAGGGCAAATCACAAGTCATGGCCTGGAGTTCAACAGGAAATTAAAAATTGGGAGTTTTGCCATTGATTTCAATGGGGCCATGATTTCACCCTGTAGATCACATGCCCATCTACACCCCACAATACACACAATCTACTGACACATCCCTGTGTCAATTTAACACGGCAATTTAAAGTACCATTGCATCAGCAATCAGGTACCAAAGGGAATATACATTTGATCAGTGTTCGCAGATGACAGAACAAGGAGCAATGGTCTCAAGTTACAGTGGGGGAGGTTTAGGTTGGACATTAGGAAAAACTTTTTCACTAGGAGGGGGTGAAGGACTGGAATGTGTTCCCTAGGGAGGTGGTGGAATCTCCATCCTTAGAGATGTTTAAGGTCAGGCTTGACAAAGCCCTGGCTGGGATGATTTAGTTGGAGATTGGTCCTGCTTTGAGCAGGGGGTTGGACTAGATGACCTCCTGCGGTCCCTTCCAAGCCTGATATTCTATGATTCTGTGATACTTCAGCTAAGTGAAAACTACTCCTTTCTCTTTCCAAATCCGAACTACTGGTCTCTCACTTTCAAGACATCACGTTAGTGACTAATTACTCCCACATCCACCCCCTTTCCCCGCCATCTTTAGTTTCGCATGTTATTGCCACTGCTGTTGATATTTTCCACAATTTCATTTACCCGCCCCTGCTGAGCTGAAATTAATTTAGAAGAAAATTGATGCTTAAACCTTTTTACATAATAAAGTAGAGCTCCATTACAGCACATAAAGCCTACACAGGGTTTGAAAAGCAGAAAGGATACGAAGGCCAAGAATATGCTTTGGTGAACTCATAGGAACATAGGGATTGTCAGACTGGATCATATCCAAGTAGCCTGTCTCTGACAGGCTCCAACACCAGATGCCTCAGAGGAAAGTGCAAGAAACTCAGCACTAGGTAGGAGTGGGCTAATCTTCATCCCTCTGCTTTTCTCTACCCGATGAAGATCTCATCATAATCCCTAATAGACAGAGACTGGTTTAAGATCTGAGGCACAAGTATTTAGATCCCTTCCAATACTGTATTTTTGTAAAAAAATGTGTGTGTGTGTGTGTGTGTGTGTGTGTGTGTGTGTGTGTGTGTGTGTGTGTGTGTGTTCAGGAGGGAAGGTCCCCATATGCAAACAAACATCCTTATAGAAGTCCAGACCCATCTATTGGGTAGTGGGGCAAGGTTTCATACTTTCTTCCTCAATTGAGAAAACTCTGCAAGCCAAATACACTGACGTCATTGGAATTATACTGATTTACACCAGCTTGGATGTGGCTATGTAGTTGCCATACATGGATTTCAAGGGAGTCTAGCCATGAGGCAAATATGGCGAGAGCACGTTACGACAGCCCAAAGGTACTTTAAGAAGAACTCTCCGAGTCTCTCCTATCTCACAGAGCCGCCAAAAGGCAGAGTGGAAGCCGTAGCTGAAAGGAGTCCTTTGGAATAATGTAGCTGAATTTTGGCTGCAGAAAGCCTTATTTAAGATAGAAAGCTTGGTTGTGGGTGGCTTGTGACATTAATTGATTTCAAACGCCAAATCCTGAGATATTGATTCCCCCAGCTGGTTTTAGTTTATGGGATCCCCCAACCCCAATGTGTTCTGGAGGGGGAGTGTGGGGGTGACCTATTTTGTCTGAGGCATCAGGGATGGCCATGGCTGGAGATGGGACATGGCATTGGGGGGCAGGAGAGGAGAAGGGGAGTCAAAGCTCTGAGATGGCAATGAACATTCTCAGATCTTTGGCAGGCTGGTTCTTGTTCACATGCTCAGGGTCTGACTGATCACAATATGCAGGACTAGGAAGGAATTTTCCCCCAGGCCAGATTGGCAGTGACCTTGCGGGGGTTTTCACCTTCCTCTGCAGTGTGTGGGTGAGGGTCACTTCCTGAGTTATCTGGGTGTAGCTCACTCAATCATTACATGGGCCTCAGGCTCTGGTGCACCTTGGTCCCTCCTGTTCTCTGACTGTGGCACATGATAGCCTCGTCTCCTGTGGGTTGTCATACTTTGGCCTCATTTTGGTTGTTGGGTTTGATGTGTGACTGCTGGGTGGTGTTGCTGGCCAGTGAGCTATAGGATGATCTGATGGTCCCTTCTGGACTTCAATTCTATGACTCTATGACCTGTCGCAGAGGATTTAGATTTAGACCCCGATTCTGCAAAGACATACACACGTATCTAGGTTTCTGTACTGCTAGTAGTTCATTTACTTCATTTAGAGTGTGAACAGTTAAGCACATGTGTAAGTCTTTGCAGCATCAGGGCCTAAGATAAGGTCCTTTCAGACACATTCTCACATACACATTGTATAAATAGAACATATACTAAGATTCAACTTAGTTCTCAGGCCATTTATATCCCTTGGGCAATGTAACGGGTTCTTCAAGTGAGTCCATATTACATTTTGTCTCCCTTTAAGGCCCTTGTATACAGGGTAAAGAGGCCTTCCCGTAAATGAGAAACTGGCTCACAATGACAATCGTTGGATGGATTTCACGATGTGTTCACAAACAGAGCAACTGTAATTGTACGATATTTTTCCATTTTATTTGGTGGATTTTGTTTATTCAGAGGTTTGTTCAGCTGTGACTGGCCACGTGATCGACTCTGTTCCCTGAACATAGCTCTTGTTATTAGGTTTCTGGTGTGAATGGTCACAGAAAGTGAATTGGTGCTAGTGAAACTTGATCACAAAACTGAAAAGCAGACACGAAAGAAGTTCAAACACAACATTTCTAAGTTTTCAGAGGAGGAAAATCACTTGTTTTAGTATTCACTGAGCTCTATGTGTTACTTAATCAGAAGAGGGAAGCAACAGAAAGTCCTTCAAAACCTTAGAAGGAAAAGGTTATGTTTTATTGTTTTTAATATATATAGTGGTTCTATTTTGGCACCGTTTATAAATTAACCTGTTAAAGAAACAATGCTCCTGGTTTATCAACGCTCTAAGGAGCTGACCCCGATTGCACTTTTCCATCATAACTTTCCCACTTACGAGAACACTTTGGAAATTGCAGATGTCTATTCTGAGGCTATTTTTGCAGTTTCAATCACCATGGTCATCATTTGTTTCCATAAAAGCCAGATTAAGTTCTGTCACTGTCTCTGAAACGATGCCAACAATGAACCTTTCATAATGTTCCTGTCCCTGAAAACTTGTCTGTGGAATGCCAGTAAAGAAGAAATAAAGTCTTCATTCCTCCTTCCAGTAGGGAAGAATACTAGACTACTGAGTAGCTGGTTCAGCACCACTGATAATTTTCCTTTCTTGGGGAAATGTAAATCAAATTATACAACATATCCAGTCAGCTTTCTGGAACCAGAAATTCAGATCTAAATTCACCCAAACAAAAAAGGAATCAACATTTTCCATCTGGTCTCTGTCTGTCTGTCTGTCTCTCAGGCAAGGGAAAAAAAGAAGCTCACTGAATTGCTAGATAGAAAAGAAAGGAAGAAACAAGATTATCCTGATCAAAGTAAATGGAGATTGCACCTATTAATCGAGCATCTGGTCCATTTTGCTTACCATAAGTCAAAGCACTCCTACAAACATAGCTAATAACCCCTCACAGCAGTTTAGGGAGGTATTATTATCTGCATTTTACAAACGTGATATCTGAGACAGAGGGATTGATTTACCTTGCGGAGCCAGCAGTGCATCCAATATCTACCATCTCCTAATGTCCAGGTTAATCCGCTAGCCTGATGCAACTCACAGGGTTGAGGAACGAGACAAAAAAGACTAAGGACCAGATTTTCTAAAATGATCAGCTGTCATTCAGGTGCCTAAAAGGGGTGGCCAGAGATTCAGAAGGATATTAGCTTCCAGAGAGAACAATAATCTCCTCTCCTGTCAAGAACAATGGGAGCTACTGCATGCTGAGCTCTTTTGAAAATAAATCCCACATTTATTTACAGTTCTGAGGCTACTAGCAAGTGATAATCGAAGTTACAAACTAGGAAAGTGGAATTGGGCTTGAACGAATAGCAAGCAGCCAAATTTTTGTAAGAACCAACACTTAAGTACACACCAAATACCAACTTCCAGATGTCTTTATCAAAGAGAGACGACAAGGCAAATGAGATGTCATCGTCTCAGTGAAGAGGGAGGTAAAGGGAGAAGGGAATGCTCAGCTAACGTACCTTTGATAAGAAACTCCTACTAGACAGGTGAGGAGAGAGGAGGAAGCAGGTAACCAGTAATCACCTTTGATGTCAAAATCCCACCTCTGATATCATAATCCCACTGCTCTTTCCACCCCACAATCAGTGGTGCCTGGTCTGATAGCCAAGTGAGAAAGGAGAGCAGAAAAGGTTAGTGGATGAGCTGCCATCGATTTGACAATCCCTCTATCCTGCCATATATTTGAGCGGTTGAGAGAAGGTGGAGCACAGTGACTTTCATTACTGACCTGGACTAAGGCACCAGTAGTCTATGTGATGATTTCCCAAGCCTGTCTAACTAAGTTCTGCTCTACACCTAAAACATAGGGCAACCTAGCTACATCGCTCAGTGCCGTGAATCATTTTTTGGCCTCGGCGCCTTAGTTAGATCAATCTATCCACCAGTGTAGACAGTGCTAGGTCAATGGAAGAATGCTTATATTGATGTAAGTACTGACTCTAGGAGAGGTGGAGTATGGACATTGATGAAAAAACCCTTATCTTGATGTCAGACACATCTGTGCTACAGTGGCGTAGATGCAGCGGTGGCGTAGACACACACCTGTGGTGAATTTCCAGTGAAAGTTGCTGCTGTTTCTACACCACACTGGGTGTGGATGGCGTCATTGCAAAGCCAGTGAGCTGTCTATGTGAAGGAAGGCCTTATTTTGTTTAATTGGATGAACCAGTGAGCCACTGACCTCAAGAACGATCACTAACTACTATGGGGTGATTCTTACCTATGTCATCACAGTCCAACCTCTAGCCACTGGGAAAAGACCTGTGAATGGGGTATTCTGACTCCCAGCAACAAATTGTTCATGGGAAATTAATAAAGGGAAGGAGAAGACACAGGGAGGGGGAGCAGAAAGGGGGAGCTTCCCCTGACACCAGAATTCCAGCAGCCAGCGAAGATCATCTGTCTGGCCATGAGAAAGAGGTGGGAGAAAACAGAGGAGGAAGTAGGGAGTCTGCAGGAGTGGAGAATGGTGTGATTGGCCAGCTCTCCTCTGATGTCACAATCCCACCCCTCAACTATGATGCAGTCCTAGGGAAGCAGCAGAGGAAAGAGGAAATGGGCAAGAGGATGGAGAGATGAGGAAATTGAGGGGCAGTGAGAGGTAAGAATAAGAGTGGTGAGAAGGGGTGAGGTGCAGAGGACTGTGATCGTTTAGGGGGTTTTAGGGAACTGTGATAATTTAGCTATGCACCACCTTACAATAAGATGCTGGGGGTATGGGAGGATTACAAAGAGTTGGAAAAGCCTCTTATTCCACAAAACACCTCTTCCATTAGTCAAATGACACCTCTCTCCAATCAAACAGTGTATACATGAACCAACAAGGGCCAGATGGTTCCTTTTGTCCCAGCCCCGGGCCGGGAGTGGGGTGAGCACACATACCCTCCCAGAGCAGTAAAAGAAGGCATCATGTTTCAGAGACACCCCTTGGAGACACGACTCCATCCCAGCTCCCCTCATGCAGCGTTAAGTCGCTGCTGGCCTACACCAGCAGGACACTATGACACACACACACCACTGTGCTGGCCAGCGGTAATGTCTGTGGGAAGGGGTGTGGCACCCTTTCCCTGTCCACTGGCTCCTGCCCAGAGGTGGGAAATGGGTACATAGCTAGGCCTGGAACCGATGTCTGCGTAAGGCCCTTGGCCCCTCTATGCAGGCCTGGAGGCTAAGGCACAGCCTAGCCCTAAATGAGCAATTCACAGGGCTGCCAACTCCCACGATCCCATGGCCTGTGATGGGATTTCAGCCCCCTCCTGGAGCCAGAGTGGCCACAAGGTGGGAAGTGCCATCCCTCATGATAACCACCCCCACCCAGGGAAACCACCTCTGATTGGCTGCCTTCCCCACTGCTCCACCTCCTGGGGACGAGCAGCCAATCAGGGTTGCTAAAGGAGGCCAGCAGAGCTCTCTCCCATCCCCTCAGGAGGCAGAGGAGTTTTTGGGTAGGGAAGTAGGGCAGAAGCAGAAATAGCCCAGAGCCTCAGGGCTGTTCTGCTCCCATCCTGTGAGCCCCTGGACAGCTCCTCGACTCTTGTGCCCACCCCTCCTATACCCAACCTGTGAAGGGGCAGAAGAGGAGCCTGCTGCATCTGCCCCCAGGCCTGGGAGAGGGGAGTGAAGCAGCGTTTAGGTGCACTGGGGTGAGAGGTAAGGGGGAGCTGTAGAGCTGTTGCGGGAGAGGTGATGTGGGGCAGGGAGAGTTCAAGAATCAAACAATGGATCAAAAACCAACAGATGATTATTTTTAAAATAATCTAATGATTTGGGGGACAAATTCATAATTTTGGGGAGGTTGATTCTTGAACTTTTAGGGCTCGCAATACAGAATTTCTACAAAAAAACAACAACCCACCAACAATTTGAAAAGTTTTATACATATCTATGGGACGGACGGGGGAGGGGCAGTAGGGTGCAACAAAAAGCAGAGCGGTTCTATGCCTTCCTGTTGTCATACACTTCTAGAGAGACTAGTGCAGGTGCCATATTAATAGAGGGAGAGAAGGAGGTGTCTGCAGCAGTGAAAGGAAGCAAAGGGAAAGCACTGATCATTTCCAGCCTGAGACGAACTACCAGGCAGTACACCAGAAAGCCGCCACCAAACTTTAATACTCTATATTTAAAATGTATATTGAGCTTTTCAAAGACTGTGCTCAAGGTCCCCACCCCAGAAAGCTGATCTGGTCCCAGTCACTGAAAAATTTCATCTGAAAACTGAATGACATTTTCAGTGGGAAAAAATCATTTTCTGACCTGCTCTAGTTTTTAATCTCCCACTCCCGTGACACAGACTTTGAGGGTTGGCTACATCAATTGATCTCACCTTGTGGTCCATGGACATTGTCCTGAAGTATCAGGGAGCTTGGCAAGATGTTAAGTGTGAACGTTGTCTTAGCTTATTATTTTCTTGCTTTTTAGTATTTTCTGTGTTTGGAGGAAATACACTTGAGCAACCTTAACTATAAGTGAAGGAAGAATTTTCTGCGGAGATAGCCAGCCAGATGTGGTGTCAATTGTCAATTCCATATGATGGCCCTAGGTGATGTGGTAACTTTGGGTGGCTAGGGAAACAGATGCCCTAGAGGAGAATGCAGCAATATTCATGTCATATTTGGTGTTCGCTCTCCAGTTTGGAGTCCAAGATTTCCAGATTTATAAGAAAAAAAACATACCTTGTTTTGAGTGGAAGCGTTGCAAATGATAACAGAGCAACATAGCAAGATAAACAAAAATGATACGTGCAAGTCCTTTCTCATACTGTTTCTTCAAATAGACTGCACATTTAGATTATTTGCAGGCATCTAAACATCTCATCTATCACTATGAATATCTTAATTGCCTTCCCCACAGGTCTTACAAAGTTCTCCTTTTACTTTATCTACTTATTCTAGACAAAGCTTCATTGAGCCTTTGCTAACCCATTTATTTTCTATCAAGTTGGAATTTTTCTCCCTTTAAAGAAATTTCATTTTCTATAATCCTTTTTTCTTCTGTCCCATAAGATTTTTGTTCTTGGTTCAGTTGTCAGTAGAATGGGCTCTATTAATATCTATGTGGTTTGTTTACTGCTCCTTGTAAACAAGAAAGAATTCTCCTCTGATGATGTGCTTTGAATTGCTCCCTTTTTTCCTGCATGGTGCCATGAACAAACCTCATATATTGATCATATAACCTTATTTTTATTATTAAATAAAAAGCTGAGCATAGATTTATTAGTTGAAACTACCTGCCATAAAAAGAAATAATATTCTAGTGGAGAAGATAAGTGCCTGCCATATAAATTAATTGTCTGTGTGTAATTGTGTGTATAAAGGGCCAGATTTCAAAAGTGCTCAGTTCCTGTTTAGGTACCTAAATGAAATGACCACATTTTTCCAAGAGCTCAGCCTGATTTAAGCACATGCTGAACTTAAGTGCCTTTGACACTAAGCCAGTGTGTTTACATGCATTCTAGATTTAGGGCCTCAGCAGCTCCCATTGGGAACAGTCGGCATTTCTGTGTGCTGAGCCCTTTTGAAAATCTGGCCATTTCACCGAGGTCGCTAAATAGGGGTGAAAATGTAGCTAAGAGTTGCTAAGGTTTTCAAATGCAGGTGCCTAAAATTTGGCATCTGAATCCAAGTTCATTCATCAAAGAAAGTAGCCTGATTTTCAAAAACGCTGAGCACCCATTGCATTCAATGGCATTTGCTACACACACCATTTATTTACTTTGGCGCTTAAAAGGATAGTTAAGCACTTGGAAGCACTAGGTTTCCAAGAGAAGTTGTGGAATCCCCATCATGGGAGATTTTTAAGAACAAATTAGACAAACACCTGTCTGGGATGGTCTAGCTATACATAGACAAGGGGTTTGGGCTGGATGACCTCTCAAGATCCTTTCCAGACCTACCTTTCTATGATTGTATGAAATATGGCCATAGAAGCCAAATTGTGTGTGTGTGTGTGTGTGTGTGTGTGTGTGTGTGTGTGTGTTTGATGGGGTAGGTTTCACAGAAATAAGTGCTAACATATAAAAGTCATAAACAGTGCCCAAGAGGGAAATAATGCATTGCTTCTTTTTATTATTAATTATTATTATTATTATTTGATATTTAAGGATGAAATTCACACTTGTGCAGAGAGCCAGCACAAGTTTATGCATCACTTACTCTCCTCCTAGCCCTACAAATAAGGTAAATTTCACATATTAGGAAAATGTGAATGACACCAATGGGCAGCTGTAAATAGTCTTGCAACTATCGAAAGAAATTGGAGAATGGAATCAGTTGGAGGAGAGAATTGCTATCAATATTTATTTAGTGCACTAAGTATTCGTTAAAATCAAAGCATTATGAAATAACCCTTTTGGTTGCTGCATAAAGAAAAGTGCAATTAATTGCTGATGGCATCTGCTGTGCTCCACCATGTGCATCACTTGGCAGAGATGGCTAAAGTAGCTTAAAAAGGTTTGGAGTTGTGTAAATGAAAAACCATGTAATTACGCAACAGAAGCTCCATAAAAGGTAAACCTTGGAGCTGAGTGAAAAGTAGCATTTCTGTCTTGAAGGAAATGTCAATATTTCAACATTTGTTTTTGTCCCAAACTGGGATGAAAAGTTCAGATGTTCAAACTACTTGATGGGAATGAAAAGTTCAGAAAAATTTTGATTTGGAAATGTCAAAAGATTTAGTTTCATGACAGTTCAGCATCAAGCTGTGTCCAGCTGAACTGCTGCAGTGCCTCAGGGGAGTCATAGTTCAGTTACCTCATGCCTCATTTTCCTCTATGGGCCAGACTCCCAAGCTAGACTACATGTCCCATGGTACACTATTGTCTCTCCCCTCTAGCAGAGCCACAGCAGTGCATTTTGGGAGTCCGATGGTCGTAGAGTATCATGAGAGATGGAGTCCCCTCCACAGAGGAGAATGGAGGCAGAAAACATCCAATCTACAACACCCATGAGGCACCACGACAGTTCAGGGACACAGCGATTCATGTTGACACAAACCAAACATTTTATTTTGATTTTCCTGATGGGATATTGTTGTGACGGGTTCAGTCACAGAAACCCCCTTGGGACTGATGTGCTGAGACTACCTCTGAGCCCGTTTTCCCTGCCAGCTTGGGACTTCAGTACCCTGTCTTGTTGAGCCAGACACGCTAGCCTGCCACAAACACAGACCCAGGTCTGAACCACGTCCCCCGAAAGCTGCAGACTTAACTGAAAACAGCTTAAGAAGTGCTCCTGTCTCTAGCACCCAGACACCAAGCTCCAAATAAATCCGTTTTACTCTGTATAAAGCTTATACAGGGTAAACTCATAAATTGTCCACCCTCCATAACACTGATAGAGAAATATGCACAGCTGTTTGCTCCCCCCAGGAATTAATTACTTACTCTGGGTTAATTTATAAGCAAAAGTGATTTTATTAAATTTAAAAAGTAGGATTTAAGTGGTTCCGAGTAATAACAGACAGAACAAAGTAAGTTACCAAGCAAAATAAAATAAAACACGCAAATCTAAGCCTAATACATTAAGAAACTGCTTACAGATGAAATCTCACCCCCAGAGATGTTCCAGTAAGCTTCTTTCACAGACTGGACTCCTTCCTAGTCTGGGTCCAGCAATCACTCACACCCCCATGGTTACTGTTCTTTGTTCCAGTTTCTTTCAGGCATCTCTTTGGGGTGGAGAGGCCATCTCTTAAGACAGCTGAAGACAAAATGGAGAGGCTTCCAGGGCTTTTTTATATTCTCTCTCTTGTGGGTGGAAACCCCTTTGTTCTTCTGTGCAAAGTCACAACAACAAGATGCAGTTTGTAGCCACCAGGCAAGTCACCTGTCCATGAATGATTCAAGTTTTTTCAGGCCAACACCATGCCATTGTTTACATGTTAGTTTGAACGTTCCCAGGAAAGCTCAGATGTGGATTGGCATCTCCCAAAGTCCATTGTCAGTTAAATGTTTCTTGATTGGGCACTGAGACTAGTCCTTTCTTAAGAAGCTGTCCAAATGCTTCACGGGGGGATACTTAGAATCAAACACATTGAGGTACATAGCCAATATTCATAACTTCAGATACAAAAATGATACACACACAGACAGCATAATCATAACCAGCAAACTATCATCTTTCCATAGGCACCCCGCTTGACCTCCTCAGTACAAGACCTGGTGCAACCATAGGACCCTGGTTGCAACAATGATCTGTACCAGGGATCGACAACCTTTGGCACGCGAAATCCGCTGGCGGGCCGGGACGGTTTGTTTACCTGCAGCGTCCGCAGGTTTGGCTGATAGCAGCTCCCACTGGCTGCGGTTTGCCGATCCAGGCCAATGCGCTCTGCGGGAAGCGGCGTGGACTGAGGGATGTGCTGGCCGCCACTTTTTTTCCAAATACAGAAATGTTCACCAAAACATATACAAGTTTTTAATTTGTAAGCTTTCCGGTTTTTGTTTCATCTTCCCTGCCATGTTTTTTTTTCTTTTTTACCCCATCTATATCTCTGGAAAAAAATGAAAACGGAAGGAAACAGAAAAAATGTAGAGAAAGAAAAAAATGAAAAGCAGATGCAAAATTTCAAATAAACAAACCTTTTCAAACCCTGAGGAATTATTTTGGTTTTTTTTAGAAATGTTCAAATGTTTTTGCCATAGCCCTTCACCATTTTTTGAACCAGCTCTACAAATAACCTTCCCTCGCAACATCAAACAAACAAAAACACCTATAAAATATAGCAAAATCATATGAAAATATTTTTTAGATGCCAGCATCATTCAGCTCTCTGGGGAATTTATTTGATGTGGAAGAACATAATAAAGAAGTAATGTTTACATTGAAAAACACATGGTAATAAAGTCCCTAGCGGTGGCAGCTTCCATATAAATGACTGAGTGTTAATAATAAACAGTAGTAGGAATATTTCACATTTATAACACATTTCATGCCAAAGTGCTTTACAGACTGAAAGGTTCATGTCACCGCTCAAACTTTCCTATAAGGTGAAACAGCAGAGCATAAAGTTAGACAGGTGGGTATGAGGTGAAGAATATTGTAGTACTCGCTTAGAAATCAAAGGATATATTGGGACTCTGCTAGTAACAATTCCTATGCACACAGGCAGGATTTCTCGTTCGCCTAGCCATCATCCCCCACAAGCCAGGACAATGAGCATTACAATGCCTTCTGTAACTGAAACTCAAGAGGGGATTTCAATACATGGAGTGTAATTTCCTGAGTTAGAATGCGGCTGCCAAAGTTAACATCCTCATTCCTCTGAAAACTGCTGTGGGAACTTCTCTGACCACAAGCAGTAAGAGCATCACTTTTATGACTCATCTGTCAGCGAGAATCTTTTCTCCCCATGCTGCGTCAATCATGATTCAGAGGGAAGGGTCTCACATTACTAACCCCACCTCTTGTGGTACCTGTGTGCAGACTACCTATCCAAGTACTGAAAGGACACAACCCTGCTTAGCTTCTGAAATCTGATGGAAGCACAGTAAGTCCTAAGTAACTGTTTAGCACTATTCATAAGGTATTTAATGTAATGCAATTTAGCATCTGGAAAAAAGGGGCAGTTAGTATTGTGTGACTCTCCAGTTCTCAGTGGCCTCAGAAGCTGTTCCGTGGACTGCTGTTGACAACAGCTAGAGAGCTGCTCTCCTGGAGGGCAGAGGGACTGGAGTGGTCAGAATAAAGGTTAGGAGTCAGGAATTTGTGCTAATCCTAGCTGACACTGACTCCCTCTGTGGCCTTTGACAAATCATTTCACTGACGTGTGCTGCATTTCTCCAGCAGCAGCGTGGGCACTTTGTGCTTCTAGGGTGTTGTGTGATCCTAAGTAAGTTTTGCAAAGTACTCTAAAGATGAAGTGTGCTATATGTGTGTGGATTATTATGCCACAAAAGCAAAAAATATTAAAAAATATTTTTCCCAAAACAGTACAGTCTGAAGTATTAAAGCTTCTGTGGTTTAAAAACAATATTGAGGGTTATAGGAACACAGGGAATGCCAGATTGAATACGGCTAGTGGGTTAGCATTCCAGATGGCATGGATATAAATGGCAGTGCAACTGCAGTAGCATGTGCAAGTACCCACTGATTTCAAGAGTGTTTGTACTTGGCAAGGCTAATGGGTGCTGCTGCTGATGATGCCACTCTGGCTACGCTATTTATACTCATGCTCGCTGGCATCGAGCTACTACAAGGACGGGCATCAGACCCCTAGTTCGTAGCGCAGACGCCACCGAAAGTTGGTTGAAAATGGTATTTTCCATTAATATTGTTTATTTAAAAAAATGAAAATAAAATATATTTTTTTTAAAAAAATCCTCCGACATGTTTCAGTTTTTCATAAAAAAGAACCCTGAAAACTGAAAAAAAATCTATTTCTCAGTCTCCCCCTTTCTTTTCCTTTGCCCCGCTTTTCCCTTTCCATTTTCCATTTTGCCTTTGGGAAAGGAGGGGGGGAATGGAAAAAAAGAAAGCAGAAAAAGAGGGGGAAAGAAGAGAAAGGGAGAAAATTAAAACAATTGATGGAAAATAAAGTTTCCCGTGAAAATGTTTATTGGGTGAAAAGGCCATTTTTACAGTATTTTTAACCTGTTCTAGCTGACATGCACCACTGGGAATAGGTTTCTTTGTTAGTTTTTCAAGAGCTATGCTATCCCAAATCCTATTAATACATGATTTTTCACCTGATTCAGACATGGGTTGGCTCCCTCCAGGCAGACATGACCTAAGCATGTTAAACAACTAACTGTTCAGACATGAACTTCTTTACAAAACCTCATTGCCATTCTTCAACCAGCTCTACAAAAAGCTTCACGAGGCGACATCCTGGGGGTTAAAAAATATCTCCTTACAAAATACAGCAAGATTGTGTGAAAATGTTCTTTTCACACCAACGTCATGCAAATGTTTGGAGAGATATAAACACCGTTTACTTGACTAGGAAAAAGCATCATAAGAAATAATGTTTGCATAGAAAGATGCACTGTAATAAAGTGCCTAGCAGGGTTAGGATGATTGAGTGTAAATAATAAACAATAATAGGAATCTTTCACATTTATAACACATTTAATTCTGAAGTACTTTACATGCTGATATATGGAAGATTCCCTTCACCAGTGAAACTTCTCTTTAAACTTTAATACTACCGCACACAGTAATGTTGAACGGTTTCCGGAACATTTCACGCCATTAAACATTGTAAGCTTAAATCTTTCCAGTTGTTTCAATGGCTGGGTCTGGAGTTCCTGGCCTGTGACTGAGGCCAATTTTCATATCTAGGAAAATATTTGTAAATGTGAAAAAAGAAAACAATCTAGCAGCAATTCCCAGCTCTGAATTTCAGTGGCCTTTACACTCTTTTACCTTGATAAAAGGTCTGTGGTTTCTGGCCACACTCCAGCTCCTTTGTGCCACTCTGACATTGTATAGCAGCCAAATATTCAGTAGAGCCAGCCCATGCAGAATCTTCCCCATCACCACTTTCAGCATAGCTTGTAGGAAGGGTTGCTGGGGTTCCCGGTTTCCCACCCAGCTACTGTAACACAGGCCACTGGTACCTAACAGCTCAAATCAGGACAAAAAGTCAAAATCTCTCTCTCCAAAAAAAATTGCAAACCAAACATCTGAAGAAAATGGTTCATTTCACTTCTGATCTTTCTTTTCTTTAACTTTTTTTTAAGTCCAAAACAACATAACACCCACCTCCCCTGAAACTTTCTGTTTCTAAAATGTCAACCGGGACATTTTGAAAATTCTGAAACGTTTTCCCCCCCAAAATTTTCAAGTTGGCAGATTCGTTGAAACCAACCATAGTTCGGGAAGTTTCAATGTTGATGAATCAGCATTTTTGAGCCAAAAAAAAAAAAAAAAGTCAAAAAATTTCCTACCAGCACCAATCTAGTACTGTGACTCTTCCACAGCCTGGCTGTATAAACTTGGCATAATCACTTCCATTCTCTGTGTCTCAATTGGCGCATCTGTTCAACGGCTACCTAGCTTTGCAAAGTGGTTTGAGAGCCATGGATGGAACATGCTGCAAGAAACATTTACAGAGCTATGTGTGCATAGGTCCTGACTCTGTGGGTGCTCCAGCCCTGGAACAGAAAAGGAAGTAGGTACTCAGGAAAATGTTTACATAAATGTTAGTAAGATTTTAATGACAATAAGGGTAAGAGAACAACCTATGAAAAGTGGGGCACCCCACAATTTATGTTATATGGAAGTACGGGTAAGAAAAAGGAAGGTTGGAACCCTCATGCATATGTATAAGGTGTTAGGCTTGATTGTACTAACAAGATAAAAAGGGTTCCCTGGTATGGATACGATGGGAAGACTTCCTCAGGAACCAACCCTCTATTGATGGCCCCGTGTTGAGAGATCCACCGGACTCTATAACATCTTTGGGTATGTGAGTCTGAATACAGCAGTACCTATTGCGTGGGGTCTCTCAGGTTTTGTATACTTTTGTGGGATTGTAACCTTAATAATCTGCTTGGTAAAACTTATCATACAGGCAAGACTTCTTGCTTGTGATTGTGTGTGTGGTCATTGTCTTCGTTCTTTGTGTCCTCCTAGAGCCTCCAAATCTATGAATCGCAAAGGGTAACTTCCACTCTGCTTATCTTAAATCTGTAGCCAAAAAGCACCTGGATTCCCTGTGATTTATCTCAGAACTAGTAGTTCAGTCAATTGAAAACAAAGGCTACAGATGGGAAAAACTTTTCAATCTTGACAATTTTCATGGGCTGGCAAAATCATCTCCTGCCCTGTAGTATCCAAATCTTTCGATTCTTTGTCCCTTGCCCTATGTACATTGTTACCAACTCAAACAATTGTATCATGCATCTCATACTATTTTGTATTTTTCTTAACGTCCTAGCTTCTGAAGTCATGGAAACCTCAGCTTGCATTTAAAAATAAAGCAAGTTTCTCACTCTCATGGTTGCAGAGAGAAGCATGAGAACATGAACAGAGTGCATCCTGTAAAAAGCAACAGAGAGTCCTGTGGCCCCTTTAAGACTAACAGATGTATTGGAGCATAAGCTTTCATGGGTGAATGCCCACTTCGTCAGATGCATGCATCCGATACATCTGTTAGTCTTAAAGGTGCCACAGGACTCTCTGTTGTTTTTTACAGATCCAGACTAACACGGCTACCCCTCTGATACGAGAGTGCATCCTGAGTGCTCAGAAACAAGAAGGCAAATAAAAAGAAGCCCCAAATATATATTTTTTAATTCTCATTATTTTTAAGCCAACTTTATGTTTTTTTTTGTGTAGGGGTGGGGTGGGGAGGGCTGACTTTGAATGCTTGGTTTTGGCAATACTGTATCCACTAGATCACACTTCCACCATACTATAGGCTTGACATGAGCAACTAGATATGGGTGAGGCCACATTTCTCAGAAAGCACGATTGGGGAGAGGTAAATAGGTCGGTAGGCTAGAGACAGGAAGTCTGTACTAGCTAAGATAAGGGGGAACACCCTGATACCATTTACAATGGACAAGATAAACCTGGGCACATGGGACCCTGGTAACGAGCGAGTGTTGCAGGAATGCGGACTCGGTCAACGCTACACTCGGCTGCTATGGCAACTCATGACATCATCAGGTGGTCAAGGGACATCTATCTAGAACACATCACTGGACATCAGCAATACCAGGAGAGATGAGCTGGAGTGCTGATTAGAAGTGAAATTGGAAAGTAACTGAAATACTTCTCTGATGGATTATATCTGCTAAAGGACAACCCATCCTAAATGATCAATTACTGAAGGACAATCTACACTCATTCCTATATTTGCTTTCTACAACCAACTCTCTGTATAACTTTTCATGAGTGATGTACCCAAGTATTTGGATTCTCTCTAAACATATCATTACATTTATTCATCTAAATTTGGATTATTGCAGATTATGTACTATATGTATTTTATGAGTTTTTAAACAAACTTTGTATTTGTGGATAATCTACGCATTATACCCAGATGTACAGACACTCTTTTCTCAACCTGTGTATTATATAATTTTAACATTAGCTTTAATAAAATCTTGAAATCTGTAAAATGAGGGAAAGAGTAGGTCATGCATCCTACAAAGTAATCAAGCCAATCTTGAAGTGTGTAATGCACTATATAGTAATGCAACATATGGTTAAATGTATATAAAGGAAGAGGTTTGCTGTATAGCTAGGAATCTGTGATGTACCCTGCATCCACCTTGCCTGTGTTTGAGTCTAATCAACTTAGCATAGTTTTGCTGTCTGCCGAACAAATATAGCTGAGTGACAAAATCTGGCGTCAACCCGAGTTCTTGTGAAGTCAAGTGGAAGAGGTCTCGGAGGGGCTCCAACACATGCCAGAGCATGTAGATCGAACACCAATGGTGGAACACTCCTAGCCATTTTGTATGTATAAAGGGCATCTGGCATCTTTGAGCCAGGCAGCTTCAATTGTACTGAGCATTTCTTCACTGTATCTGCAGATCTGTCCCAACACATTTATGTCCTATAAGGGCAAATTAAGTGCTGTCAGAAATGACACAACCATGCAACAAACGTTACACTTCTTTTAATTGAACATAATTGAAGAAATTATTGAACTGCTTTCTGTGAAAGAAAAACCCCAATAGTTCAGACCTGCTGGAAAATGATTTCCCCAGATCCACTGTGTTTGTTCTTTTTTTTAAATAGTTCCAAAGTGATTTCACTCAGACATGAAACTGTTCATGTTCTGGGTTTTGTTTGGTTTTTGAGCTGCTCTATTCCATTTCACTTTCATAACATTGTGACACCCCAGCACCCCAACATTCACCACTGTCATGTAATGAGGATATGTTTTGTACAAAGTGCGCCTTGTGAGGTATCATTGTAAAAGACTTGATCTGCTAGACATTAATATCTCATTGGATTATATGTGTTACCTTCTTATGTGAAGTTATGAAGTTTGACTGTGTATGTGTTACTGAAACATGTTGTGAGGTTGAAAACACCCACAAGCAGCCTTTCAGGTACAACAGTAAAAAGGCCAAACAGTGTTAATAGCTTATTGAGGAAATGCACAAGCACACGGCTTACCCCAGGAACTGTGTACAATAGAAACCTCTCAGAGAGAGCACTACACAATGGGAACTGTTGGACCCAGGTCACAGCAAAAGAACTTTCCAGCAAGTGAGAAGAAGATATAAAAGGGGGAAAATGACATTGTGATGGTACCTCACTCTCCCTACAACCACACACCTGGAAACACCTGAGGGGCAAGGACTGAGGTGTGGGAAGTGATGATCCCAGGCTAGAAGGATTTTTAGCCTGTGTATGCAAACCTGGGAAAGCCAAGGCAGCTTGTGCCTTAAGAATCTGCCAGCCTGTTTATCACTCAGGGTGAGAATTTGCTAGTTCATATCCTACCTATCTAGTGTGTTAAACTCAGTTTGTGGTTTTGTATAATTACTAAGGTAATCTGCTTTGATCTGTTTGCTATCACTTAAAAATCTATCTTTTGTAGTTAATAAACTTGTTTTTGTTTTGTCTAAAACCAGGGTGTGGAAATTATAACTTTGGGCAGAACGCTGTTACATCTCTCTCTCCACATTGAGAGAGGGGGTGAATTTTATGAGCTTACGCTGTACAGTTCCCTGTGCAGTGCTAGACGGTATAACTTTGGGTTTACACTCCAGAGGGGTGCGTGCCTTAGCAGCTGGGAAGTACCTTAGCTGAGCCTTCCCATGCAGAGCTGATCGCAGCATGTGTGTGTGTGAAGCTGCAGCTGGGTGTGTCCCTACCTGTGTGCATGCTGGTGACAGAGAAAGCTTGGAGAGCTTGGCAACTTATCACAGCCAGGCTGGTGGGTCAGGCGGGCTCAGTGGTACCCCAATTCCAAGTGGCACCCCAGGGGGAATCCGTCACAAATATCACCAAACCATATGGTCTTGAGCTCATTGCCCTGTGAGTCATTGGAAGAGCCATTGAGTAAGAAAGGTGAGCTCTTATACACACCAACAGAAAGCTCAAGGCCAATTCTCAACAGTGGCAAGGTAAATAGTTGTTGCTGAGGTTGTTTTTTCTCTAGCTATGTGGTCAAATAAAGAAATGCAGTCCTAATGACCATGTTCGAGTTGCTATTTCTTTGTTGCACCATAAACATTCAACAGATAAGTAAATCTTGTGACCGTGGATAGTCTGTCTTGCAACATTATACGAGAATCTCTGTTCTACCTCTTACGCGCTTGCTGCTCACTTGGAGTTGACACAATGTAAATTAGAGCCCCCTGTGTGTTATCATATTCCTTTAAACTTCCTATAAACAATATCTATGAGAGGTTGTACATCTGCAACCTTCTTTGAGTCCTAGCTCAACTTTCTTTCCCCTGGACTGAAACAGAGTATATTTTTTTAAAGTATAATTTAAGAAAACAGAGGTGCTATGCAGACTGTAGACTTTTTATTATCATGTCCCCTTTATTGCTAATGAATGTTGACAAGGCCTTAAGGCTCCCAGACCTCAGCCATTTCTGTACATTCTAACTTGCTCCAGTGTATTTGTTAAACACTGTTGGTGTTGAATCACATACTGTTTCTTGACAAGAGATGATTTTTTTAAGCGAAGCATAAGCCCCAAAGATTTTTTTCTCCTGTTTTTTGTTTATTATTACTGCATCTTACTTTGTAATTGATTATTTAAAAAAAAAAGATAAACAAAAAGTTACTGAAAATAGTGCAATTAGGGGCAGGAATAAGGTGTAGAGTATTTTCAAAAATGAATGGGGATATTACAAGGAATGGATGTATTTTATTGTCATTCTTTCTATAAATCACATAGATCTTATACCCTGTGAGGTTCATCTTTCATTCTAGGCTTCCATGCTGTTCCTGTTCCTAGGATGTGGAGACCAGAGGAAATGCACAGTGTTTACTGATGAGACACACTCATCCTCAGCGACACCAATTGACACCACCTGAGGACCTGGCCCACTATATGCACATAAGAGCAGCACAGGACACATACATTCTGTTTTGCAAAGGATTTTGATATTTCCAAATGTGACTTTGTTCCAGATCAGAATGAAACCTCACAATTTCAAAATTATCTGCAAAAGAAGTTGGGGGGGGGGGGTAAATCCTTGTGGATAGTTTGAAATGTTTTGTTTCCATTTTGATTTTATTGTATATTATATTATAAGTTAGAATCGGTTGGGAATTTGTAGACTACATTATTTTCAAATGAAGTTTGTCCTTTTTGCAAAATTAAAGTTTTCCATGGGTTTCCCAAAATGAATTTTTTTTCTAGAAATCCCTTCCTGCAAAACATGTTGTGGTTTTAACATTTCCTCCTGGTCTGGAATAATTTTTTTTTCAGAAATGCAAACATTTTTCATGGGAAGGGATTTTCATTTTCCAGCCAGTGTAATGATAATATATACAGCTGTAAAATCAATGTGTTTTTACAGTTATTTCAAAATGAAAAATCAAAACAGTTCATTTGTTGCACCCCTGAAGGCAAGTGCCAGACATTTCCTTTTCTATTCCTCTGCAGAGCTCGCTGGGTAAATAATCAGAATGTGTCTATGGGGTTTGGTAGCTGGATAGAGAAGGGGACTTTATTCACATGCAAAATGTTGACCATGTCAGAAAAAAAGTTTCAGTTGAAAACTGCCCCAAACGAGGGGGAAAATTGCTAAAAATATTTGGTATTCAGTTTGAAGGCAAGAAATCAGAAAATTAAGTTTCTAGACCTGATAATTAGGAAGAAAAGCTTGAAAACTAGTTCCCTACAGAAGCAGAAAGTGAATAAAAAGAAGCCAAAATTTATTTTTAAAAATTAAATTAAAAGTTTCATGATTTTTAAGCTAATCTTCTGATTTCTGGCAGCCTAATTTAAGATTTTTTAATACCTGAGGTTGGCAATATTGCTGATTCATTAAAAAAAAGACTTTTTCTAGGGTTATAATGGAAAAATACTCAAGCAACCTTAACTGTTTGTGATTCCTGCTAGAACTTGTGTGTTATATTCTTTTCCACTCCACTGTGTCTGGCTTGACTATTTAGATTGCTGTTGAGGGCAGGGACCATCTCTTACTCTGTTTGCACAGTACTAGTTAAATGGGGTCCCAATCTTGGCCAGTTCTTAGGCTCTACTGTAAGAAATGTGATATCAAGACTATACAGAGTTATAATTAATGATAACAAATCTGGAAGGGCTATTAAACCTTGTGCTTCAGGGTTTAAGCCAATCTCTAATTGTTAGAAATGGGAGGGGCAGATTATTCAACGTCTGCTACTGTGGGGTTCTGACACCTTCCTCTGAGGCATCTGCCACTGGCCACTGTCAAAGACAGGGTACAGAACTAGGTGGCCCATTGGTCGATCCAGTATGGCAAGTCCGATGATTTTTAATAATAATTGAACAAAGCACACTCAAGTGTTAATTCACTCTCCACAGCTTCTTTTATCATTTTGAATGCATTTTTCATAGGGAAAAATCTTTTAAGTATCTGAGAGACACAGACAGGCACGATTTACAAAGAAGCTTTTTTTTAGATGTTCCTCTGCATGAGTCAGCCTATAAAACAATGAAGAGACAATATATTTTAATTTATGCCATGGGGTACCCATGCCAGGCTGCCTCTGGCTTTTTAATAAAAAAATTGCTAAAACCAAACTTTCAATAATGGAGGCAATAGGCCTGCACAAATCCCCTATAATGCCAAACAAAAACAAACAGGAATTGCCCGATGACATTTAAAAGGAAGAAGTAGTGTTTTGCAATTTGCATCTAGGTGCTTTTCACAGTGTTGGTTGTGATCCTCTAAGGCTCTATGGGTGAAATTCATTCCTGTGCAGTGGCCTTGAGCAAGGGCTATGCGCTACTTAGGTTGCACTTAAGTGGGACATAATGGTATCTATGCTTTGTGCTGCATAGGCGTGAACTCCACCCTATATGGTTTGGGTTCTAGCTACCTTAGAGAATGTAGACTTGCTTCTCCATTGTCTTGCACCTTACGTGGTTATTTACGCCTTTTATGTGCAAAATCAGGCAATAACCAGATTTTTTTATACCCACTTTGCATCCTCTGGTCCTGGTGCTGATCTCACATCTTGGCTTCAGCGGAGCCACTCCTGATTTCCATTGGTGTAAGTGAGAGCAGAATCAAGCCTCCTATACACTGATGTAAGCAACAGCACAAGGTGCAGGGCCTTGAAGAATTACGTCTTGATTAGGATTCCAAGACTGCCGCTGTAGTACCAAAATCATTACAGCAACAAGCTAAAAGGTTCTTCAGAGGAGAGGAAGTATCTGCAAATTGACAATTAGAAATTTGGTTTGCATTGATCAATTTTGATGGGACAAGACTCCCACTGCTTCCAGGCAGGACTTTGCTAGAGAGTACGTGCCAACTTCTACATGCATATCAGGGACTATCAGGATCTTTGCCAACGCTGTGACTTACATAGGGATTTAGCACCACACTACAACATTCCCCTATGACATGATCCCAGCATTCTGTCACCACTCCACTCACAACAACAGAATTCTCTCAGATGAGGGAGGGGAAACTTCTTTCCAATGATGTGCTGCTGACAATGAGGAGATGCAATCCCTTTCTCTCCAGAGTGCAGCAGTAGGTAAGCTACTTTCAGTTGAAATAGCACTGTACTTGTGTTAGTATTGATGGCTCCCAGTAGCTTCAAAAGAAGAGAGCAGCTGTGTGGAAAACCGGCAGTAATACCTCCGACAGGCATGGCCTTCTCCTCAAAATGCTCACACACACCCATGCAACGATACATGTTATGCTCCCCAGCCGCCTTCTCACCTGGACTCTCCTTATCATCTCAGTCTCCAGTTCTTCATATGCCACTGGCAAGGAAACAAACTCCAGACCAAGTTCCATTTTACCAAGTACACATCACATCCTACATTTTCAAAAGGGATTGGTGTGTGCCTCCACGCCTAGGTCCTCAAGCTGAGACACTTTAAAGATGGGCTGATTTTCAGGGGGGTGAGGGAGGATGCTCAGCATTTTCTGTCAGTCAGGCCCTGTTAAAGCATTTCAGGTTGATCAGCCCAATTCTGAAGCCCCCACACTCACGAGTCACTTTTGAAAATCAGACCCAGGAGCTTAAGCAGGTAGTGACACAGTTTTAAGTTTCAAAGGGGAAAGGTCCTCATCCTTCTCTATCTCTCTGAATGGGCTGCCCTTTGACAAACCCCATGTTCTAGTTGTGTCAGTCCAGAGAATGACATAGTCTGCTGTGTAGCTTGGCTACAAAGCTGAAGTCGATAGCTCAAGAGAGCTGTGCAAAATCTCCACAGAAGACCCAAATCCATGCAAAATTGGCTTGGTCTCAGATTTCATGTGCACAATGGAAATTCAGCCCAGCATCACTGGACTTCAAGGTCATTTTAAGAAAACCCAGACCACTCTGCAGTTAGCATGAAAATCAGGGGAGATTCACATCTCTGTAGGTTTCAGCACAAAGCCAAGGCAGTGTGGGTTGGATTGACTTTGGGGTTCAAACTCTAAGAGTGATCATACCCTGGGAAGCAAACCTGTACAGAACATAATGTAAGAATGACTATACTGGGTCAGACCAATGGTCCATGTAGCCCAATATCCTGCCTTTGACAGTGGCCAATGCCAGGTGCTTCACGGGGACTGAACACAACAGGGCAATTTATTGAGCAATCCATCCCCTGTCATCCAGTCACAGCTTCTGGCAGTCAGAGATTTAGGGACACCCAAAGCCTGGGGTTGCATCTCTGACCATCTGGGCTAATAGCCACTGATGGATCTCTCCTCCATAAACTTACCTAATTCTTTTCTGAACCCACTTGTCCTTTTGGTCTTCACAATATCCCCTAGCAATGACTTCCACAGGTTGACTCTGTGTTGTGTTCAAAGAAGTTCTTTTTTATGGTTGTTTTAAACCTGCTGCCTATTAATTTCATTGGGTGACCATTGCCTCTTGTGTTAGGTGAAGGAGAAAATAACACTTCCTTATTCACTTTCTCTTTACTATTCATCATTTAATAGAACTCTATTGTATCCATCCCATCTGCAGTCCTCTCCTCGCCAAGCTGAACAATCCCAGTCTTTTTATCCTCTCCTCATGTGGAAGCTGTTCCATACCCCTAATAATTTCTTGCCATTCCATGTACTTTTCCCAATTCTAATATATATAATCATTTTTGAGGTGGGGCACCAGACCTGCATGCAATGTTCAAGGTATCTGCATAGCATGGATGTATATAGTGGCATTATGATATTTTCTATCTGATTATCTATCCCGTTCCTAATGGCTCACAACATTGTTAGCTTTTTAGACTCTCTCTGCACATTGAGCAGATTTTCTCAGAGAACTATCCACAATGATGCCAATAGCTCAGTGGTTTGAGCATTGGCCTGCTAAACCCAGGGTTGTGAGTTCAATCCTTGAGGGGGCCACTTGGGGATCTGGGGCAAAATCAGTACTTGGTCCTGCTAGTGAAGGCAGGGTGCTGGACTCGATGACCTTTCAAGGTCCCTTCCAGTTCTAGGAGATGGGATATCTCTATTAATTAATTAATTAAGATCTCTTTCTTCAGTGATAACAGCAGAGCACAGGCCCGAATAATCAGGGTGCAGGGTCCTTGCTGCATGTGACTGGAAAAGTCAGTTCCTTCTCTGGACTCTTGAAATAATTATGTATATGGGTAGCATCTTATCTTCTCTAGGTCGTACCAATGGAGCATCACATGGGGAGGAGAGAATGGATGTGGGGGGACAAAGAATCCCAGTGCTCAATTGGTACAGTCTGCTGGTAGTAATGGTGGTTTAAAAAGCTCCCCTTTCCACATCTAGATGATCCAACACCATCACTACAGCTTCCAGTAGCTCATCCTTCCCTGGATCTTTGGGTGGGGAATGAAGATCAAGTGTCCTGTCCTGTCACTCCATTGAGTTGGGGAGAGGTCCAGGCTAGAGCTGAGTGAACAACAGATTTTTTGTTCAGTGAAATATCAAAAGAAATCAGAAAAATTTCAAAACATTTTGTTTGTGGTGTTTTTTTCCCTTTAATATTTAAACTATCTACCTTTCTAAAACAAATGTTTTGACTTCTAAAAAAAATCCTTTTTTTGGCTGTATCTCTGATGAATTTCAACCCAAATTGACGAATAGTTTCACTCTATCCATAACTGCATTTTTAAGCTAATAAACTATTTGTCCAAAAAATGTTGCCCCACTTTAGTCCAGGAACAAGAACTAACAGAGGGAAGTGTGTGTGTGTCGCTAGAAGTGAGTAAGGTGCATAAGTTCGGATCGGAGTGGGGAGCAAGAATGCTGGGTATGGCTGGCTGAAAAATCAAACAGCTATTTTAAACTTTCAATGATGTTGTGAGTTTGAAGGATTTGAAATGGATGCCCTGTCACTTTATTTTTTAAACTGATTTTATTTCAAAGAAATTTCAGAAATTTATTGACTATGTTTAAGGCTCTAATTGACTTGTGGGATGATTGTCAAATAATTGCAGCTGAGTTGCGGACAAGACATGGAAAATCACAGAAAGGTAACAATGGAACTTTATTAATTGTGATAATTTGGAAAAGCCAGAGAAGACCTATTTAAGAAAAAATTGCTGGAACAATATAAACACTCAAGTATTATGACATGCCTGATAATTTTTTGGATAACCAGACATTTTGCTGCAGCTATATTACAGTCATTAATTGTGGGACTGACAGTGGGAGCTCCAGCTGCTATCAGCTTGGATAAATGGGGTTCTAGCGTACTAATGGGGAAAAAACTATGTGTTGCAAACCTCAAAATGTATGCAAAATTGTGAACCATGCAAATTAAGCTAATTACAATCAAAACTGTGGTGGAAGCCTAATATTGCAGGATCCACAATTTCCACAATATCGCAAATTAAATAGAGCTTCAGTATGTTATAAAGACAGTTATGAAAAATGTCAATAGCTATTTCAATAAAAGTTTTAATAAAAGCTTCCCAATACTGTGCATGGAAAAATGAAAACTTTTAGCAATGTCAACAGTTTTTCTGCAAAAACAAGAGGTTGTTTTTTACTAAAAAATGTTACTCAACACTTTCAACCAGCTCTAATGAGGTTATCACTGTGTTCCTCTCCCAGGGTGCCACCACAGGGTTAGGACAGGGCCTTTGCACTCCCCCAGCCTCTGGTCTGCAACATCTGGGCAGTCTACTGCACAGGTCTGGTCATGGGAGACTCAGCCTTCCAACTGGATCCAGTATAGTCCACCCCTTCCAGGGGTGTCAGTGAACAAAAGGAAAGACACTGATGAATGATGAGATAGACATGGGAGGACTGTCTCACCTCAGAAAGCTTCTAATAAGTCATTGCCACAATGAAGGTCACAGGCTAGCCTACAATAATAATCCCATAATAGCAATTCGTTGTCAGGCCCTCACTGTCAGGAAGTGGTCATAGGAGAAGCTCCTGCTTTTAGCCAGCATCTCTCCTGGAGCTAAGGACTGGAGATCTGCTGTCCTCTGTCTGCTCCCAACCATTCTGTGCTCTGCCCTTGTGAACTCCTCCCTCCAAGTCTGACGTCTCACAGGTGTAGCGGGGGTGTGGCTTATGGAGTCACCTATAGTTCTTTCACCGCCGATTGCTAGTGTGGGGTCTGTGTACCCCGCCACAGATGGGTAGGCTGTTAGAAGGACAGGAGTGGTGTGCATAGGAGGTGAGGAGAGGGGTGTCAGGACAGGGGTGCCCAGTGGTGCTCTGGGAGGAGCAAGAGTAAGTGGTGTTGTTGGGGGAGAGGCAGAGGAGGAGCGGTAGGATGGGCAGAGTGAACTGTGGTAGGATGGGGGACCAAGCGGCCCCTGAGCAGGAAATGGTTCTCTCACCCCATGAACATTTTTGAAAATTCCAAATTTTTACGTGTCTCAAATCCTGTCTTCCAATTCTTCCCAAAATATTCAAACCAATAACAAATCCCCTCCATTTTCAAGTCAAAGAAAACATTTCACTTTGATCATTTCAAAATGTTGTCTTTAAATTTTGACCTTTTTTCCCCTCCCCAAATCTAATTATTTCTGAAGGCATTTTGAATCACAACGTTTCATTTCAATTAAATTCAGAATTGTTTTTCTCAACTTTTTTTGTTTGTTTTTGAGTTGGGAAATTGGTCCAACCTGACCCTCTTGCACAAACAGTTTTGTTTTTGACAAATCAGCATTTTCCTATGAAAAACGATTGATTAAAACATTCCTGACCAAGTTTAGGCAGGAGTGAATGGTGTACAGGCAGAATTTAGCAAGGTTGTGGGGGTGGGATGAGGGGCAGGAAGGTGTGGATTTGTGTTGCGGAAACAGAACAAGAAGGAATGGTGGCATGTGGAGAGGGGCACAAAGGAGCAGTATTATGTGACAGGTGGTAGTCAGGTGGTGGGGAGGACTGGTTTTGGTGAGGATGGTGGTGTGTTGGTAAGGGTAGAATTTATGCCTGGCAAAAGCTTGTACGACCAGTTCCAATCAACCAGCTGTCACTCTACATGTCTGCCTGATTCTCTTCCTTGATGGTTTGCAGTAGCGGTGTAGTTGTGGTGGACCCAGGGTATTACAGAGACAAAGTGGGTGAGGTAACATCTTTTATTGGATCCACTTCTGTTGGTGAAAGAGACAAGTTTTCAAAAAACTCTTGTTCCCAGACTAAAGACCAGCTCTGTGTAAGCGCGAAAGCTTGTCTCTTTCACCAACAGAAGTGGGTCCATTAAAAGATATTATCTCCCTCACCTTGTCTCTCCTCCTTGAGACAGAATTAATCAGTCTTTGGCCTGCACTTCACTTTCCAGGCAGCAGAATGTTCAAGCAGGAGCTTTCAGACCGCCTTCCTGCTAATGGCAAGCAACACACCACAGCCGGAATATTGCCACCAGATTCAGCATTCTGGGGACAGAGAACTCTCTTCCAACAGCAGTCCTTCCAGTGCCCCTAATTCCAAACCAAAAGGCAGCAACAGTCCTTCAGACACCATCCATCCGCACTGGGGCAAGGTTAATTGTGAACATCTCTAACCCTGAATGTTACCGCACTAGAATGATGTGTTTGTCCTAACCAATCTCTTGCTGTAATCCAATGCAGTGCCTATTCAGACAGCACTCCTTCCAATAATTATACAAAATAGGGATAATACTTCTCTACTTCATAGGGATGGTGTGAGGCTAAATGCATTAGAATATGAGGTCCTTAGATATTATGGTGATGAGGTCCATATCTGAGGTAGATATACATAGACTGGTCAGTAATAACTTTGGCTTTGTTGTGCTTCACAATTGATTATCTAGTTGTCTGTGCACCTATTAACAATTTGCTGTATTTGGTTTCTGCCGTGATTTACTCCAATGGTTGTTTCCAATTGTTCTGTCCTGCCCGCAGATGACCTGTGTGTCATGAGGTGTGAGGCATTTGCACAGTTTGGATTCAGATACAGATTTTGAATACCCCAATATATGAGGGATTTTAGAGCCAAGTTTTTAGTTTTGTCCAGGATATAGTAGCCGTTTGCAAAATCCCAGTCCACATGAAGGTTTTGAACATGCACCATTGGAGATGTTTGGGGCTTGGATTTTGTTTCAGGTGACTCACTAATGCTAGGTAATTCATTTCTCATCTGTTTTGAGTTCTACTCTACAGTACAATCGTTAATTCCTCTGGAAGCTCTTGCCACAGTTTGCCATCTGTTTTAGACTAAAACCAGTTAGTTTCTCTTGATGTGAGATAAAACCATCTGATATGCAAATATAAACAGTAGGTGGCCAACTTATCTTTGTTTAATGTAAATGAAAACTCAAACAGTATGCAGGGGTTACAGTAATGTTTTCAGTAGTGGGCTCCATCCTTAGACTCTACCAGACATTCTCATTTAAAAGCAGGAACACCAAATATTAAGAAACTTCTAAATGTATATTACCAATTTTTCTCTTCAGCTGATGATACTGTTTGTTCATCACCGCTCATTTAATGTATATACAGAGCAGCAAAAAAGACCCTTTTGTTCTATGTTTTATAACAGCAATTTTACGTGTTGTCAATAAAAGATAGTAAAAGTTCTTTCCAGAGCTACAATAGAGTGTGTTACTTGCAAGAGAACGGATGGTTGGGAGGAACCTGTCTAGGACTTGGGAGATTGAGGTTAATGTCTCTGCTCTCTAACAGACTTGCTGTGTGACCATGAGGAAGTCATAGTCTCCCTGTGGCTCAGTTTCCCTTTTGTAAAATGGGGATATTAGCACTCAGAGGAGTGTTGCGGGAATACACCCTAAACAAGGTTGCTGGATGCTCAGACACTATAATGGTGGGGGGTATAAGTGCCATAGATAGATACTATAGGGTTTGAGCTTGTTCCCACTGAAGTTGGTGAGTGTTTTGCCATTGACTTCAATGAATGTCCTTCCAGTGGGTAGCATATGTTTTGGATCAGGTTCATCGTGCCCATCAGTTCACTGTGTATGAGGGCTCTCTTTTTAGTCAGCTAATGGCATTTCACACAACACTGCAACAAACAAGAAATCTGCTGGGATTCTCCTTCTGTTAAAATTGCAATGGACCCAATTTTCAAAAGTGGCCTCCAATTTTTGTTCCCGTCGTGTCAAAGCAAGCACCCAGAAACCAGATGGAATTACTGGAGACTTTGGAAAATCTGGCACAGAGTGTATTAGTTATAAAATGAATATGTTTGAGATAATTATACTACAGTATACATTGCTTCATTTCAAAATGCTTTACTGGATAATAATGCACTCAAGATGTGTTGGTGGGCTTTTCAAGGGGGTCTAAGGGAATTAGACACACAACTCATACAGAATCAATCAGTGTCAGGTACCTAAATACCTTAGGACTTTTGAAAGTCCCACTGTACACCTATCTCAATTCAGCATAGACTGTATTTACCCAATTACAAATATGATTCTAAATCTTCCCTGTTGGATTAGTGCCAGTGGAATGAACAGAGAAAGGATATAAAAAATAACGTCTATATACATACTGCTTCCTGCAGCCAGCCAGTCAGAAGTTTCTCCATCTGCAGCAGTGATTACAAATGATTGAAATTGTCCTGAAGAAACAGATGCATGGGGCTGAGGGGGGAATAGGACTGTGGCTAGATGCTGGAGGATGAAAGACAGGTCACACAATCTTTACCACCCTCTACAGATGGTAATCACACCAGACGTAATGCTGTGCTAGGTGCTGCCCAAGCATGGAGGGTAGTATTGAAAAACAAAACGAAAAAACCTTAAATGACTTAGAGGAAGATTTTAGATGGCATAAGTGAGAGATTTAGGAGCACAAGTTGCAATGATTTGCAATAGCGCTTGTGCTCCTCAATCACATAGGCTCTTTTGAAAATCCCTCCACCAAACACTATTTATTATCCAGCACAAGTGCATTGGTCACACCTAGTTTTTTTCCCCCTCTCATTTATGAAATGTTTGTGATCTTATAGTCACTCATAAGATACAAGCCAATGATGCAAACTATACTTCTTCCCAAACTGTACTTTTAGCACTAGCTCCCAGCCTGTCTTTTTCCACAACTCTTTTTTGTACAATGTGATTTATTTTGAATAATGATAGAGAGCATAAAACTTGCAATTCAAAGGAGCATTTGATCAGTATTAAGCCATGTCAATCCCTAAATGACTGTTTCCCACCAGTGTCCCGAAAAAGAATATGCGGAACAGAAGAGGGGAATAATTCACACCCAAATTCAAAACCTTCATTTAATGGGGGAAAAAAAATCAGGTCAGCAAGTCCTAAGGGAGAAAGCACATCCCGAAGACAAGCTAATGGTGCCGAATGTGTTGGCTGATCGCATGAATTCACGCCTTGACCAGAGTACTTCAGAAGAGATACTTACAAGCTACTGCATTATGCTTATATTTTGATAATAAAATCTGATTTGTATCACACAGACACACAGACACACACACACACACACCATCACCCCTCCTAGAGCAACATTTTCCTCTCTGATCTGCACTCGTGTGTTGATTGTTGTGTGCACATTTTGCTTTTGCCCTTCACGCAGGAGTTGCATTGATATTAACAAGAGCTCTGCCAACAGAGGGGTCAGCTGCGCCATCCTCACCCTGTGGCGCACTTAAGTGAGTAGTCTCCTGAAGTCAGGGAGAGCACCCGTGTGAATACGAGCTCACCATCATTAACAAGCGTGGCACAGTCCAAATCAGGTCATACAACAGAGCCCCACAGGGCAACTAAGAGATTCACTCTGCAGGGCATAGGCCTTGGCCCACCATTGTAGGTGTGGCTCTTGTTCATGAAGCTGAAAGCCAGCACTGGTTAAATGGACTGTAGACCTTAAGAGCAAAGGGTGGGATTTTTCAAAGGAACTAAGTAATTTAGGGGCACAAGTCCCATTGACTTTCAGTGAGACTTGTGCTCCTAAGTCCCTTAGATACTTTTTTAAAATTTCACCCAAGGTTTTCAAAATGGGGGCCTGAATTGAGTCTCTTGAGTCCATATTTAGGCTCCTAAGTAAGTGCCCTGATTTTCACAAGTGCGGAGCACCCAGCAACGCCCAGTAGCTTTAACTCAAGTCTGAAAATCTTCAGAAGTGCTCCTCTCCCGCTAACCTTGACAGGGGCTGCTGAATGTTCCCCAGTTTTGAAAATCAAGCCCTTTACTCGGGTGCCTAAAGATGGGCTTAACTTTAGCTTTAATGATCAAACGTTTCAGATAAGGACAGGAGAGCCAACAATTCCTACAGAGGGCATAACCAGCCTGCTTGTCAGAGGCAGTCAAAAATAGAACTCACTTCTCCGGATTCCCGGGTCTTATCCATTAGATCATGCCACCTCTCCCTTTGATTCATTCATCACTCTGTCTGGCGATCTCCAGTGAGCCTCGAACCAGCCCTCCCCTCTTTGTTGATGTTCCATTGACAGGAGTAAGACTTCTATGTGTAGCTTGGCTGCTGTATTTTAATTTCTAGAAGTTATTAGCAAAGATAAACGGGCTGTGTGGTAAACAATAGGTACAGTTGGTGCCAATCAGTTTAGGTCCATTGCCTTTGATGCAGCTCACCCAGTTTACCCCAGTTGCGGATCTAGCCCAAAATGTGGTTTATTTATGAGAAACAACAGAAGTTGAGGCTGGCCCTTTTTTCCCCTGAACCAGTTCACATACCCCTGGCATCTAACAGCAACCGAGTGAGTCAGCTGTTTTAATACTTATCCATCTCTGGGTACCATGCTGTGCAGGACTGTAGATCAAATCTAAGTACTGCACAATGCACGTACCAGAACAAAAGCCAAAATGCAGTGAGAATGTGTTGGTAGCTCACAGCAGTATCACTTTTTGATATCAACAGAGATGCGTGAGGGGAAATTTAATTGTTTTCCCCTCTACATTTTGTGCTATGATACTCTGATTTCCCTTTCCTGTAAACCTGATTTGAGAGCTACCACAATTAAAATTTCATATTCTAATTTTTTTTTTAATTCTCCTAGACAGATGAGTCACCAACTAGCTGAATCATTTTTCCTAAAGAGATTTATGATTTTATTTAGGAAGAGGCAATCAGAACTAACAGCCAACGTATTACATCCCAGGCTGATAATGCAAGCTGTAAATTGCAAACAGAGCAAAACACAAAGTAGGTGGAAAGAGAGAAAATGCTCTCACAAGCCCACCTTTTCCAATGAAGTGAGCTGCATGTAATCTTTTAATGCTTCCCACAATTAATAGTGTGGTGTATGGAACTCTCTCTCTTTTATTAAGAAAACTTCGATTAGAGAGACCAGTTGGCTGAGGGTCCCAGGATATTAGAGAGATGAGGTGGAGGACATAATACCTTTTATTGGACCAACTTCTGTTGGTGAGAGGGACAAGGTTTTGAACTTACACAGACCTGAAGAAGAGCTCTGTATGGGTTTGAAAGCTGGTCTCTCTCTCACCAACAGAAGTTGGTCCAATAAAAGGTATCACGACTACAACTACG
This sequence comes from Trachemys scripta elegans, assembly GCF_013100865.1. Classification (NCBI taxonomy): domain Eukaryota; kingdom Metazoa; phylum Chordata; order Testudines; family Emydidae; genus Trachemys; species Trachemys scripta. Next base: position 4,027,665 of record NC_048302.1, read on the forward strand.
CTGTGTACATTAAAGTCACTTGATGCTTTTGTTTTACCGGCGGGATTACTATTAATGTAAAGAGTTTGCATTTCAGTGGCATATAGTCCAAGACTTAAAAATGTAACAAGATTTGGCACAGTTCATGTGTTGAAAAGGAAGCAATTTATGGAATATATGGAAGCAATTTAAAGCGCATGAAGGAAGGGTGAGAGTAAGATCAGCAAAACCTGCGTGCACTCATGCAGTAGGGTGCAAAAACTGAAAAGCAAAGAGGATTTGGTAGGTAAAGCGGGATTTTGAAATGAAACACGGAAGATAGGAAATTTTATACAAAACTAGTGCACCAAAAACACCTAAGCCTGAGCATGAACATAGCAGGTATCCTCTGAGCTAAAGGAAATTTGCAGTCTTTGGCAGCATAGAGCGTTTTGAAAGGTCATGTGGTGTGAAATAGTCACAACTATGCACTGAAATTTGATAAACTGAAGCCTTATTTGAAAATGCAAGTCTGAGGCCTGAGGCCTATACTAGCAAGGAGAGTCTCGCTCGAGCAAGGATTTCAAGACTAGGCCATACGCTTTCAGCTAGGCGCCTCTGGCAAGCTCTTCACAGAGAGGCGCCTACAGCTAAGCTCTGAGGATGATGTTCAGACACATAAAATCAAGTTAATTAATTAGGAACCCAAAGGGGAATTTAGGAGTCTGAACGGTAAAGGCTGTTTTTTGGTTTGTTTTGGTTTTTAAATCTTGGCCACCGTTTTACAGACAGACACAGAAATGCTGTGTTAGCCCTCACTTGGTCAACCGGTGTGAGATTGAGGCATATAAGTCCTCTGATCCCAGCCACATAAGTGCTAGTTGGGGCTTGCCTACACAGTGAGGTAATGTACTCTACAGGGGTGTGATTTCTAAAGCACATTAACGTGTTGCGTATTAATTGGTCTGTGTAGACCCTGCTGGTGTACTCTAAAGGTTCCCTACCTAGTGCACTTTAACATAGTACTGTTCCAAACAGCACTACAGTAAGAGCACCTGAAGGGTCCATGTGGATCAATTAAATTAAATAAATTAATTAATTAATGGAGATATCCTATCTCCTAGAACTGGAAAGGCGCTTGAAAGGTCATCAAGTCCAGCCCCCTGCCTTCACTAGCAGGACTAAGTACTGATTGTGCCCCAGATCCCTAAGTGGCCCCCTCAAGGATTGAACTCACAACCCTGGGTTTAGCAGGCCAATGCTTAAAACACTGAGCTAGCTCTCCTCCCCTTAATGCACAAGACAATGCGCTTTAGAAATCACACCCCCATAGAGTGCATTACCCTACTGGGTAGACAAGTCTTTTCCCCCCTTCCCCGCCATACTACATTCAGTGATGTGCAACGCATTGCAAATGCAGAGAAAACGATTTTGTATTTCCTTTTCAAATCCCACCCCCAAAAAATCAAACATCACCCATTCACTCGAAACGTGTCAAAACAGTGTGATTGAACAGGGCCCATGTCCAAACTCTCGAATGCAATTTTTGTTTGAAAATTGACTACTTCAGAGAGAGACCCTCCCTCCCACTATGTGCTACTGTTTTCTAAAGATCTTTCAGCATGCTGGGTCTGACACAGGAGAAAGCAGCTGATGGATTCAGCGTCTTGAGCTGGAATTGAGCTCACGGCTGGGAAGCTGATGACAGAGTGAGGGCTGTCAGTTACACCAGTGTAAATCAGGAGGAATTCCATTGCAGTCAACTGGGCTAAAGTGGTATGTGGAGATCACATCAGGTCATAGTATCATAGATTAGGGTTGGAAGAGACCTCAGGAGGTCATCCAGTCCAATCTCCTGCTCAAAGCAGGACCAACCCCAATTAAATCATTCCAGCCAGGACTTTGTCAAGTGGGGCCTTAAAAACCTCTAAGGTAACCCATTCCAGTGCTTCACCACCCTCCTAGTGAAATAGTTTTTTCCCCCTAATATCCAACCTAGACCTCCCGCACTGCAACTTGAGACCATTGCTTCTTGTTCTGTCATCTGCCATGACTGAGAACAGCTGAGATCCATCCTCTTTGGAACCCCCCTTCAGGTAGTTGAAGGCTGCTATCAAATCCCCCCTCACTCTTCTCTTCTGCAGACTAAATAAGCCCAGTTCCCTCAGCTCCTCTTCATAAGTCATGTGCCCCAGCCCCCTAATCATTTGCGTTGCCCTCTGCTAGACTCTCTCTAATTTGTCCACATCCCTTCTGTAGTGGGAGGCCCAAAACTGGACACAATACTCCAGATGTGGCCTCACCAGTGCTGAATAGAGGGGAATAATCACATCCCTCGATCTGCTGGCAATGCTCCTACTAATACAGCCCAATATGCCGTTAGCCTTCTTGGCAACAAGGGCACACTGTTGAGTCATATGCAGCTTCTTATCCTCTGTAATCCCCAGGTCCTTTTCTGCAGAACTGCTGCTTAGCCAGTCAGTCCCCAGCCTGTAGCAGTGCATGGGATTCTTCCTTCCTACGTGTAGGACTCTGCACTTGTCCTTGTTGAACCTCATCAGATTTCTTTTGGCCCAATCCTCCAGTTTGTCTAGGTAACTCTGGACCCTATCTCTTCTCTCCAGCGTCTATACCTCTCTCCCCAGCTTAGTATCATCTGTGAACTTGCTGAGGGTGCAATTCATCCCATCATCCAGATCATTAATGAAGATGTTGAACAAAACCGGCCCCAGGACCAACCCCTGGGGCACTCCGCTTGATACCGGCTGCCAACTAGACATCGAGCTGTTGATCACTACCCGTTGAGTCTGACGATCTAGCCAACTTTCTATACACCTTACAGTCCATTCATTCAATCCATACTTCTTTAACTTGCTGGCAAGAATACTGTGGCAGACCGTATCAAAAGTTTTGCTAAAGTCAAGATATATCACATCCACATACTTTCTCCATATCCACAGAGCCAGTTATCTCATCATAGAAGGCAATCAGGTTGATTAGGCATGACTTGCTCTTGGTGAATCCATGTTGACTGTTCCTAATCACCTTCCTCTCCTCCAAATGCTTCAAAATGGATTCCTTGAGGACCTGCTGCATGATTTTTCCGGGGACTGAGGTGAGCTGGCTGGTCTGCAGTTCCCCAGATTCTCCTTCTTCCCTTTTTTAAAGATGAGCACTATATTTGCCTCTTTTCAATCATCTGGGACCTCCCCTGATAGCCACAACTTTTCAAAGATAATGACAATGGCTCTGCCATCATGTCAGCCAAATCCTTCAGGACCCTAGAATGCATTAGATCTGGCCCCATGAATGTGTGCATGTCTAGCTTTTCTAAATAGTCCTTAACCTGTTCTTTCACCACTGAGGGCTGCTCACCTCCTCCCTATACTGTGCTGCCCAGTGCAGCAGTCTGGAAGCTGACCTTATCTGTGAAGACCGAAGGAAAAAAAGCATTGAATATTTCAGCTTTTTCCACATCATCTGTTACTAGATTGTCTCCCCCATTCAGTAAGGGGCCTACATTTTCCCTGACCTTCTTCTTGTTGCTAACATACCTGTAGAAACCCTTCTTGTTACCCTTCACATTCCTTGCTAGCTGCAACTCCAATTGTGCTTTGGCCTCTCTGATTACACCCCAGCATGCTCGAGCAATATTTTTATACTCCTCCCTCATCATCTGTCCAAGTTTCCATTGATTGTAAGCTTCCTTTTTGTGTTTAAGCTCACTGAAGATTTCTCTGTTAAGCCAAACTGGTCACCTACCATATTTGCTAGTCTTTCTACACATCAGGATGGTTTGTTCCTGCGCCCTCAATAAGGCTTCTTTAAAATACAGCCAGCTCTCCTGGACTCCTTTCCCCCTCACCAACATCCTTAAGAGACCGTACAGTGAAAACCATAATAATCTATCACCTAATGGCCAATCAAATGTATTTTTTTAAATAGACCTTGTCAAATCACATTTATATTGGGTTGTTCATGAACTGGGTTGATCTGGACATCAGAAAATCAGACATTGACTCCCTTAGGGAACTGATGGGCAAGATCCCCTGGGAGGCTAATAGGAGGGGCGAAAGGATGCTTTCTCTTGGTATGAATCTAGTGAACCATTTTTGCAGTAACAAGTTGTCAAGGCTAATTCCCCACTCTGGCACTTGGAGTGCAGAAGGTGGGGGCCTGCAAGGATTCTAAACATTAATACTGGCCACTCCAGGTTTATATTAAACTCCCAAAGTTACAGCTTTTCTCTGACCTTGGATTAGTAGGTGCTGCCACCACCCAAGTGCAGAACCCCTTTGAGAGCCCAGGAAGGCCGCACTTGGGAATTCCTTCCTGTGGGGTACCCTCAAGCCCTTTCACCCCCCTCCAGGGAAGAGCTGAGAAAGAAAGAAAGAAAGAAAGAAAGAAAGAAAGAAAGAAAGAAGAGGAAATCAGCTGTTGCCCCCGGTTAATTAAATAACATGCACAAGCTTCTTAGGACACAAAAATCCAATTCTATTCTTAAAAAAAGTAAATTTTATTACTAAAAAAAGAAAGAAAATACATCTGGGAACTCAGGTTGTTGCTAGGTTTTAAAAAAAAACTACAAGGATTAAGCACCAAGATTAGTTTTCTTGAGGTCCAGTTTAAAGGTTACAAGCAAAACAAAAGCACCTGGGGTTAGCACAGAGGAATCCACAAGCCATAAAGAAATAAAAGGGATAAACCTAATCACGTCTCCCTAGACATTTCCTGATCTACTTACATATTTGGGGTTTAAAATTAGTAATTTCTAGGAATGATACTGATGATTTTTTCATACCTGGCCCAAGCTTCTTACAGCATAGCTCTGCCCTGTCCGCCTCTCCCCATGAGAACAACAACAGACAGAAAAAAAGGAGAGTCTTTTCTCCATTTTAAAAAATTCTAGCCTTCCCATTGGCTCTTTTGGCCAGGTGTCCATTCACTTCCTTTTACCTATGCATAGCAGTGAGACTTTTTAATCCTTTACAGGTAGAGCAATTAGAGAACAGCTACTAAGAGGGATTTTATAGCTACTGACTGGCTGGGTGTCCATAAAAAGGAGCTACTCCCCCACCTTTATTTACCACACAAGTTAATTTGGGAGGGAGGGTGACTTGTTAGAGGTCACAAAACTGGTTTCTCGCATACCATGAAAAAACATCAGGCTTTCTATCAAAAAGCACAGCTGGGCAACATTTTTTCTATGGATAGTTTACTCGGCAAAAAAATGCAGTTTTGGACAACCTGCAACTATTCACAAATTTGACATAAATTGTCTGGTCATGCATAAAATGGCCAGCAGACAAGGAGGTGCTACAACCTTTAGCCAAGTGCTCAGTGAACTCACCTGGGATGGGTGAGAGACAGGTTCAAATCCTCTCCTCTGGAACAGACCCTAAATGGATTTTTTTGATTCACCAAAGAACTACAGATTTGGTTCAACCTGAACCAATATTTTTCTTTTTGGACTGCCACCAAACCAAGCAATCTGTTCTTCGCCCAGCGCTCGTGGATAGCCCTGACAATCTGTCACTTCTCCATAGTGTGCAATGAAATACATGGGTACCCTTCTGGGGGTGGGGTCCCACTCTAGGCTTCTGGCATTTAGGGAGGCAGGGATTATCCATGCTCAGGGTGCCCCCAAAGTCATGCAGCTCCGCCCCCCCAATTTATGGCACCTACTATACACAAGTGCAGTGCATGCTAATCACCCCACCCCCACCATTAATGTGTCTCCCCCAATTAATGCTGGCTGCCTCTCAGAATTAGAGCAATTCCCTCCCTTGGGGCTTCTGGTGCTGCTTCCATGGCCACGCTGTTCTCCTGGGATCCGGGACCCCCAGCTGCTTCTCTTCTTGCTGCAACCATGCGCCCCTTGCTCCTCCTCTACCTCCCATCCAGGGAGCAGTCGGACCTGATATGGAAAGCAGAGCACTGCTCTAGAGCAAAGGTGAGATTTCAGATAGGGGAGGAGAGAGGGAACAGCTCTTAGAATCATAGAATATCAGGGTTGGAAGGGACCTCAGGAAGTCATCCAGTCCAACCCCCTGCTCAAAGCAGGATCAGTCCCGGTCAAGACATTCACAGATTGGCAAGGGAGTACAAAGAGCGCGGGGGCTCAGGACCCCGTCTGCTCCCTCCTCCCGTCCTGCAAAAACCATTGTTCCAGCTGCTTCCCCTCTCCTCCCTCTACCTAAAATCTGTCCTCTCTTAGTTCTGCTCCAGGAAGGCGAGGGAGGGAGAGACTGGGGAAGAGGACCTATAAGAACAGCACCACCAGGAGCATCTTTTCCAGCCCACCAGCAGCTCCCCATCCTCAGGGCACAGACCCTGGGTAGTGGGACAGGGTGGCTGGGACAGAATGTGCCACTTACTGCAGCACTCACTCTAGCAGCAAAACAAGCACTCCCCGGGCCAGTGGGAGATTGGCAGGGAGAATCAGAATCAGGGGTGTCCTGGGAGAAATGATGAGCATGAGAAGTGGAAACAGGCAGCAAACCCACAGCCTCTGGGTGAATAGGTTCCAAAATATATAGTCATGTTCCTACGTGGTTTTGGATGTAACTTTTATTATTAAAAAAACATAAAAACATGTTAAGAGAACATTGAGGATGCACAATTTTAAGCACTAAAACTAGAAAAAGGCAGAGTTACGGTTGTAGATGCAAACAAACTCCGCCCTTTTGTGCATATGCATTAATGGGACAGGCCAAGATTTTCAGAAATGTTAGCCTTATAAATCCAAACGTAATGGGAGTTGCTGGGTGCTCAACCCTTTTCAAAATCAGATCATTTATTTAAGTGCCTAACTATGGACTTGGGATTCAAACGTTAGGTACCTGCTTTTTTCAAAATCCTGGTGATAGTCACTTGTTCTTTACCTGCTCTTACGATATATCGGTGTTCCTGGCTGCTACAACCTTAGATCTTGTATGTGCTCTGCACTGATCTGTGTAAACCAACCAGAACCTACACAGTAAACAGTAGTTACACATATACTGCTTACTGAGGTCCAAGTTCACGATAGCACGTAATCACATGCTTAGTTTTAATAAGCATGTCTTTACGTTCCATTAACATCGAAGCAACTTTGTTACAGGGGTAAAGCTAAGCATGTGCTTAAGTACTTTCATCAGCTGGGTCACAAGAATACTTTAAATTCATTTCTGGTTCCAAATGTATTAATCATGTGTAAGACAAAAGGAACAAATACTCTCCATTTGTTTTTGGGGAATAAGGATATTTTAAAATAGTCATTTTGTTATATAACTGCATAGGGTTGGAGGGTGGGAGGTTAGCAGAATTGAATACGGAGATACCATTAAGAAATAAGAACTCTTTAGATAAGTATTGTAAACTTGTACTCAGATTTATACTAAAAGACAAAGTCTGTAGGTCCTTTTGTGGCTCTAGCAGGAAAAGTTTATTATTTCCTAAAGCAATTAGCTACTCAGAACTGTTAAAAATAATGTGCTATTTGATCTCTTCTTATGAGTTATTTTTCAAACCTGAACAGGGATAATACGCAGCATGGAATAAGAGTGTGTGTGTTAATAAGACAGAATTAGATGTCCTGGTCAGAGGACTAGTGATCATTGAAATTATTACACTAGACTTTTACTAATTAGCTTCCAATAACTTTGGTGACAATGGTAAGTAAGTACCCAGTGCAATTACCTGGTGCTCAGGATGGTACTCATTCCCCTTTAAATCCGAAAACCCCACAAGCGGTTACTAGGGACACTGCACGCACAGCCGGTGTCTATGGAAACTGAACTTGTACGTGATTTGTCATCGGAACTATTCCAGGAGACACACCATAGATATGAGCTAAGAGCAAGCAAGGAAAAAGAAAGAACACAGAATCTGGGTATCAGCTAAAGCAGCAAGAGGCACGATATGAACAAGGTGTGCTCCTGTTATGATGACTACACTGGTTCTCTTTTCATGGAGACTGGAAAGTAATTTCAGCTATATCTGGAACCTTTGGGGCCACATTATGCAAAGAGCTCAACCCCTATTTAGGCAGATACCTAAATGAAGTGGCTAGATGTTCAAAAATCCCCCAGTAGCTCCCACTGTTCACAAAAGTGATTGTTATATTGTGAAAATCTGGCCTGTATTTTAGGTGCCTACATGGGAGCTGAGTAAGGCTGGTTGAAAATTTTCTGTTGAAATTGTTTTTCAGAAGAGAATGGGGTTTTCAACTAAATAACCAATTTTGTGAAACAGAGACTCCCATGATGCACCACAGCAGCTCAGCATGAGGCGAGACCAAGGTGCATAATGGGAGATGTAGTCTGGCCAGGGAATCCAGCCCGGAAAGGAGAATGGGAAGATGAGGCACCTTCACTATAACTTCTGTGAGACACCACAGCAGCAGTTCCAAATCAAACATTTCCATTTTCAGGCAAAAGTTTCCAGTTTTGATTTTTCATCAACTTCCCCCCTCCCTGAAGAAATTTTCCATGGATTTTTTTCTCACCAGCTCTAGAGCTGAGCTAAGCTCTTTGGAAAATCTTACCCGTTTGGGCCCCACTTCTGGAAGGGAGCACCAGGCAGGGGAATCGCTGGCAGGGCCGGCTCTGGCTTTTTTGTCGCCCCAAGCCAAAAAACAAAAAACAAAAAACCTGCAGGGCGGCCAGAGCGGTGAAGCAAAAAAACCCGTGCCACCCTAGGATTGGGCGGAATGCCGCCCCTTAGAATTGGCCGCCCCAAGCACGAGCTTGCTCGCCTGGTGCCTGGAGCCGGCCCTGATCGCTGGACCTGCATGGAGCCCTGTTGACTCCTCGGGGACTCTGTAAACATGCAGGCTCCTCACACAAGGTTTACTTTGCAGGATCGGGTGTTTCTCAAAGTACCTATGAGGCCGCTGTCCTTGCTGATTAAGGGCGCTACCAACATACATTTAGATCACATGCATATAAGGTGAGGTTCCCAAAGGTTCTTAGTGCTGGTATAACTCTACTGCCATTGCAGTAGGTGAGAGTGTTACCACTGACTTCAATGGGAGCAGAGTTAGGCCTACACTGAGTGCTTTTGAAAACCCCACTCAGAGCTTCTCAGCTGAGTTCTAATTACAACAGTAGGAATAACGAATAAAAGGAATTATGAACAATTTGGCAACTTCTAAATAAAATTTTGCTTTGACCTTGTTTGCACCCCCTTTTGATTCACTTTCCACAAGCATACCTGCGAGTGAAAGATTATCCTTACAGATGTCTGTGGAAAGCAAATTTTGGGTCAGTGGAGATCCAGCCGAAACACGATGACCTTTATTCAGGCAACAACATAACTGGACTATTTTCTGTTATCCCTGGGCTACTTCCCACACTCCCCTCATGTTGTACCTGTATCTCAGGGTCATCCTCCGTCTCCCCAGGCTACACCCCCAGTGGCAATCCCAGCAGCTCCTCAGTGTCCAGGTTGACTGGCGAGTCATCAGCGCTGCAGAGGTCCTCCTCCTGCTCCAGCAGTGGGTGGGAAATGTCTGTCTCCTCCGGTGGCTCCAGCCCAACTCAGCTGCAGGGTCCGCCTTTCATACTTCCTGTCCCACCCCTCTGCTTCCAGCAGAGCAGGTGTGGATGTCCTGGCTCCACTCACAAGGGGGTGGGCAGTGGTTCCTCCCCATCAATCTCTGAGGGAGGCCATGGCCCCTCACTAAAGTCACTCAGTCAGGAAACAGAATCCATGTTACTGAGGCAAATACTCACAGCTGACATATGGAATGATGAATGTCAAATATGTAAAACTCACTATCTTCTTGCACAAAATGTGTGACCAGTAAAAAATACTGTATTTACTAAAGAAACTTTCTGTCCTGAATTGCTCACCCAGCTGTAGCCCAAACCAATCCATCTCCAGTAGGTGCATTTTTACACAGCATAGAAATATGATAGAAGAAAAGCCCATATTACTCCTTTAAAGTGCACTCCACATCTTGTAGGCCTGGATACAAATAATTAGATGTGGAATGCAAAGTAATAGCATTCCAAAAACTTCAATACAATTCAGAATCATGCCTTATGCCAACCTGTCTGTCAGTATGAACTGATTTATCCCCAAGGATGGGTTTGATGTACTCTGGCACCCAAAATAGTATATTTTGGAGATAAACATGGAAAGACAGATGCACAGCCCCTAATAGAATTCTCCAACTCTTGCTAAGGGTTGTTTGACAACAAAGATCAGGCAATATGCGCTCTTGGAAAGAACAGTAGCTTTATCCATAGAAGAGGGGAGAACTTGTCCCCACCTACTATTATGTGCTCTCATTTCTCCCTAGTTTCTCACCTCCATTTTACTCCACTCCTTTTACTTTACTGCTCACTGGGTTCCTTCTCCTACATCTCAGAGCCTGGCCTGAACTATGTCCCACTGAAGCCAAGAGGAATCCTTCTATTGATTTCACTGGGCATGGGACTATTATTATTACAACAGCAACTACATGTGATAATTGAGATCAAGACTCCATTGTGCTAGACCCAGCACAGAGTAATGTACAATCCCTGCCCTGAAGATATTACAATCTAAGTAGACCGGACAGACAAGGGTGGAAACAGAGATTAAATGACTTGCCTAAGGTCACCCAGCAGATCAGTGGCAGAGCCAGTAATACACTGCCGTGCCTTATCCCTGGACCAACTGTAGGGGTGTAAGGATCACGCGCTATCTGTGCATCAATAACTGTTTTGAAGTTCAACCCTCTAAAATGTGCCCTTTTCACAATGGGAAACATATGACTCTGGGCCAGGTCCTTTGCATACTGTAGTATATGACAAGCTCCCATTGGCTTCAGTGGCACAGAATCATAGGTGTGAACAAATGTGTGAGCCGAGCCATGCACTCTTGTATCTGATAACATTTATATGCATCTACAAATGTTGACAACATCTCCTCATAACATAATACTCATCATCATCATCATGATGTTATTGTAGTTGCAGTAATGTCCCCAGGCCCCAGCCAGGATCAGGGCCCCATCAGAATTTCCTGTCTCCCATCCTTTGTCTGTCCTCTCTATTTTAGGAACAGATTTGGGAAGATATGCCTACTCGGGAAGGCATGTGCACTTAAGTCACATCTTAAGTGCTTTCCTGAATCAAGGCTATCAGATGTAAGTTGTTCATGACAGAGGCTGTTTCTTACTCTACAATGTGTTTGTACAATAGCTAGTACAATGGGGCCCTGGTCTTAGTTGGAGCTTCTAGGCACTACTCTAATACAAATAATTAATAATTGTACTAGGCAATGTACAAGCACATAGTAAGAGATTGATACTCAAAGTACACCTTTAAACTCCATCTCAGGCTGCATCAATAGGGTGCAATCTATAATAGTCCGTCAGGCCGGCAGTATGTCTTCTCAAAGGCCTGTCTTTCAAGATTAGTACTTTATGGCAATGTGGTCTAGCGGGTATGACATTAGAGTGGGAGTCAGGAAACCTGGGTCCTATTCCTGGCCTGCCACTCACCTTGTGTGTGACCTTCGACAAGTAACTTCCGTTATGCACACACAGAGAAAAATTAGACACAAACCATAAATACCTTTCCTGGAAGGTTGCAATGTAACACAGTTTTATTTCTTTAATCAGAACAATTACATACAAGAACCCAAAACCAGAGAGAAAGCAGGTTGCTTCCTAAAACAGCAAGACACACCTCATCCCACTTTGCTTGAAGCTGGCTCTCTCCAGATTAGCTGACTGCTGCCTGACTGAGATAGCCCAGATCACAAAGCTTCCCGCAGAGCTCCCTAGCCTGCAAGCAGGATCAAGAACACCCTTAGATTTAAAGTGATAGCATGTCATTTTAACTAGTTTTCAATCCTCTACAACTTCATCTCTCATGCCTCTGTTTCCCTTTCCATCTCTTGTCTGTTTAGATTGTAAACTGCTCAGGGCAGGGACTTACTCTCCCTTTGTGTCTGTGCAGCACCTAAGTCAGGAACATTTCCTTGTGGTCAGGCATGGCACCCCCTGTCAACGGTCGATCAGTCACTGAGGTGGTCTCGCTTCCCACAGGTGCTCTAGCTTGACCCTTTTTCAGGGCTAAGAACCCAGGACTTATTCTCTCTGCAAGAAAACCGCGTCTGTTTCCAGAGAGTGATTTCAGCCACACTCCCTGCAGCCTGTTTCTGCATCAAACTTCCTGGCTTTATAATCTCCACCCAACTCCTCCCCAGCTGGGCTTCATCATCAATTAAGCCTGGCTTTCTCTTTGTTTCATTGCCAGGAATGTTAATTGGCATCTCAAGCCCACATTAACCCCTTCAGAACCTGTGTGGGGTACACACCCCATCACAAATTGCTAATTCTACCATAAATAGACATGTCATTGGAAGCAGTTACTAGAACTGTACTATAAGGCACAACCACATTATTTTCCTCTCTATAAGTGGTCTGATTTTCCGAGTTGCTGAGAAACTGCTATCAACTTCTGTGAGGTGCTCAGTACCTCTGACAATCAGGCCACTTTGATTTTGGTAACTAAATATGGATTTAGGTGCCTAACTTCAAGCACTAAAACTTGCAAGTGTTGTTTTGTATTCTGCCTTACATTTGACTCAGATATAATATAATGTTCTTCTAGAAAGGAAGACTGCTGGGAAGAGATGGGGTCCATCTAACCAAGAATGGGAAGAACATCTTTGCACACCGACTCGCCTCCCTAGTGAGAAGGGCTTTAATCTGGGTTCAAAGAGGGCAGGTGAGAAAAGCCCACAGGTACGTATAAAAAGGTGACCTTAACACAGGCATAAATGTTGTGTGGGGGAGAAGTACATGGAAAATTGTAATAGAGTGATAGGAACAACAAGAGGGAAATGAAGTGGGGGAATTTGCTCAAAGTCTTCCATGTCTATACACAAATGCAAGGAGTATGGGAAATAAACAAGAACTAGAAATATTAGTGAATAGATAAATTATGACCTAGTTGGCATTACAGAGACTTGCAATGATGAATCTCATGACTGGAATATTGGTATAGACAGAATAGCTTGTTCAGGAAGAACAAGCAGGGGAAAATGGAGAAGATGTTGCATTATACATCAATAGTGTATACCCTTGTTCTGAGGTCCAGCAGAAGGTGAGAGGCAAACCAGTTGAAAGTGTCTCTGGGTGACGATAAAAGGGGAAAAAATAAAAGCTGACATCATGGTAGGGGTCTATTATAGACCACCAACTTGGGAAGAGAAGGTGGATGAGGCATTTCCAGGATAAATAACAAAAATATCCAAAATTATAAGACCTAGTGGTATGAGTAATAACATAAGAACAGTCATACTGGGATCAGACCAATGGTCCATCTAGCCCAGTATCCTGTCTTCTGACAGTGGCCAATCCCAGGTGCCCCAGAGGGAATGAACAGAACAGGTAATCATCATGTCACCCATTCCCAGCTTCTGGCAAATGAGGGACTTTAACTACCCAGACATCTCTAGGAAACACAAACTGTCCAATAAGTTCTTGGGATGCAGGAGGACAAGTTTTTGTTTCTGAAAATGAAGGAGATAACCAAGAGGATAGCCGTTTTACACTTGATTCTGGCTAAGAGGGAGGAATTGGTCGTTAACATGAAGGTAGAAGGCAGGTTGGGTGAAAGTGATTGTGAAATGATAGATTTCATGATTCTAATGAAAAGAAGGCCAATGAAGTTTTTAAAAAAGCAGACTTTAACAAACTCAGAGAACTTGTAGGTAAGGTCCCATGGGAGAAAATCTAATGGAAAAGGGTATTCAGGAGAACTGGCAGTTTCTCAAAAAGATGGTATTAAAAGTGCAATAGCAAACTATCCCAATGTGAAAGAAAAATAGGAAGAATAGAAACAGGCCAATGTTGCTCCATCTGGAGCTCGTCAATGACCTGAAAATCAAAAATGAATCCTATAAAAAATGGAAACATGGACGAATTGCTAAAGAGGAGTACCGAAGAATAACACAATCATGAATGGACAAAATGAGAAAGGCTAACTCACAAAATAAGTTACACCTAGCAAGGGACATGAAAGGCAATAAGAAGGGATTCTATAAATACTTTGTGATCAAGAGAAAGACAAAGGAAAAGTGTAGGTCCTCTACTTAGTGGGGAAGAAGAGCTAATAATGGATGGCATCAAGAAGACTGAGGTAGTTAATGCCTCTTTTGCTTCAGTCTTCACTAAAAAGGTAAATTGTGACCAGATACTTAACACAGTTAATAATAACAACAAGGGGAAGGAATGTAAGCCAAAATAGGAAATGAACAGGTTACGGACTATTTAGATAATTAGATGTATTCCAGTGGGCAGGGTGTGATGAATGCACCCTAGTGTATTTAGGGAACTAGCTGAAGCAATCTCAGAATTGTTAGGGATTATCTTTGAGAACTCATGGAAGACAGGTGAGGTTCCAGAGGACTGGAGAAGGGCAAACCTAGTACCTATCTTTAAAATGGGAACAAATTGGACCTGGGGAATTATAGGCCAGTCAGCCTAACTTTGATACTTGGAAAGATACTGGAATAAATTATTAAGCAATCAGTTTGTAAGCACCTAGCAGAAAATGGCGTTATAAGGAATAGCCAACATGGATTTGTCAACAACAAATTATGCAAAACAACCTAATATCCTTCTTTAATAGGATTACTGCTCAAGTGGATGGAGGGAAGCAGTAGAAGTGATATGTCATTAATTAAATAAAGCTTTAGGAAAAGTCACACATGACATTCTCATAAGCAAACTAGGGAAAAAGGGTCTAGAGGAAATTACTATAAGGTGGGTGCACAACTGGTTGAAAGACCGTACTCAAAGAGTGGCTATCAATAGTTTTCTGTCAAACTGTGCATGTACTCAGTGTGGTCTCTAGGCATCTGTCCTAGGTTCAGTATTATTCAGTACTTTAATTAATAATTTTGATAATGGATTGGAGAGTATGCTTATAAACTTTTTGTGGGGTGACACCAAGCTAGAGGGGTTGCTAGCACTTGGAGGACAATAGGATAAGAATTCAAAATGACCTTGACCAATTAGAGAATTGGTCTGAAATCAACAAGATGAAATTCAATAAAGACGAATACAAATTACTTCACTTAGGAAGGAAAAATCAAACGCCCAACTACAAAATAAAAAATAACTGACTAGATATCAGTACTGCTGAAAAGGATTTGGGGATTATAGTGGATCACAAATTGAATATGATGTAGCTGCTAAAAAGACTAATGCCATTCTTGTGTGTACTCCTGAAAGTGCCATATGTAAGACATGGGAGGTAATTTTCTCGCTGTACTCAGCACTTGTGAGGCTTCAGCTGGAGTATTCTGTCCAGTTCTGAGCACCACTGTTTAAGAAAGATGTAGACAAATTGCAGACAGTCAAGAGGACAGCAACAAAAAGATTAACGTATAACTGGATTTAAAAAAGAATTAGATAAATTCATGGAAGATGGGTCCATCAGTGGTTATTAGCTAAGATGGTCAGGGACACAACCACATGCTCTGGGTGTCCCTATACCTCTGACTGCCAGAAGCTGGGACTGGACAATAGGGGATGGATCACTTGATAATTGCCGTTCTATTCATTCCCGCTGACGCATCAGGCACAAGCCACTATGAGAAGACTGCGCTAGATGGACAATTGGTCTGACCCAGTATGGCCGTTCTTATGTTCTTATTTAGAAAACCTAACCTAGGAGGAAGGGTCAAAAATACTCGGCATGTTTAGTCTCAAGAAAAGAAGACTGACAGGAGACCTGATAACAGTCTTCAAATATGTTAAGGGCTGTTATAAAGAGGACAGTGATCAATTATTCTCCATGTCCGCTGAAGGTAGGACAAGAAGTAATGGGCTTAATCTGCAACAAGGGAGATTTAAGCTAGATATTAGAAAAAAACTCTCTCACTATAAGGAAAGTTAAGCTCTGGAACAGGCTGCCAAGGGAGGCTGTGGAATCCCCATCACAGGTGGTTTTTAAGAACATGTTGGACAAACACCTGTCAGGGTTGGTCTAGGGTTACTTGGTCCTGCCTCAGTGTGGGCAGGTGGACTGGATGACTTCTCAAGGTCCCTCCCAGCCCAATATCTCTATGATTCTATAACATTCAGTGCACTTATGTAATCCTTTTATTTTGAGTTACCATGCACCATGTGAATTTGACTTCATGAATATCTGTAAATTTTGAACTGCTAGGCACATTCTATGGTGCAATCTGCATAATCCTGTTATGGTCAAGCCATTGATGTGTCTCTTGAAAGAGACTGTGTGAAATCCTGGGCCTATTTATGTCAATGGCAAGACTCTTATTGATGTCAACAGGGCCAGGACTTCACCCTTTATCTTTACAGGCATAAGCCCTAATGTCCTGAAGAGTTAGATGCCCTACTCCTGCCTGATCAGACACTGACATCCAGGATACTTGAGCTGAGCATCATAAAATCAGCTCTCCTCACAGTTCGCCACACCCATTCTTGTTGAGTTCAGCTTCCAAGTTAATGACCCATCCAACACTTTAGCCACCCATCTCCTCGCCCTCACCTCCTCATTTGACCTGCTGCCCCATTCAGCTCTCCCTCTCATGCAAAGGGCCATTCACTTGCCTTGGCCTTCACCAGGCACTTCTCTCTCTGAGCTCTCCATTGCCGAGTTCTCCCTCTCTGACCATCACCTGATCTCTTTCATCACCACCCATCTGCACCCTCCCACTCACCTTGTTGCCTGTCCCTTCCATGGCTTCTGGTCCAGCAGCATTCATGACTTCTCCTTTCCTCTCAGCCTCCTTTCCCCTTCTTTTCATTGATATGGTTGTGGATTCTCCCCATGCTTCACTCTCTTCCACAATTACCCCTCTTTCCCCTTTCCCCCTGGCTCACCCTCAATGTCTGCTTCCTCTGGTCTTTCCCTCACGCTGACCAGTGTCTTGGGCAGAAATACCATGACCAGGCTGACTTCCTCTATTACAAATGTGTTCTCCCTGCCTCCAGTTCTGCCATCTACCTAGCTGCATAGCTCTATTTCTGCAACCTGTTTATACTCCATGCCCACAACCCCTGCTGCCTTTTTTTGCCACCGTTGACTCACTCCTCAAATCCTCCCCTCTGACTACCTCCATTTTTGTCTCCCCTGAGCTCCCTTGTGCTCACTCTCATCCCCTCCATAACCTTCTTCTCAACCTCTCCCTCTCCTCTGGCTCTCTCGCTTCACAATATAAACATGCTTTAGCCACTCACACCTTAAATCCCACTGCCACCCTTGGTCCCAGTTTCCTCCTGACCTTCTCCTTTTCATCTGTAAGCTCAGTGAACATGATGTCTGGAGTTATTCTTCTCCAATTCCATCCTACGCCCTCGTTAATCTGGCTTCCACCCCTTGAAGTCCTCTGAAATTGCCATCTCCAATGACCTTATCTTGGCCAAAGCTTACCACCAGTATTCCATCCTTACCCTGCCAGCCACTTTGGACACAGTCAGCCATGAGTTTTTTCTTGAAATCTTGTTATCCATTGGCTTCCGTGACTCTGTCCTCTCCTGGTTCTTACCATACCTCCCTAATCGCTCCTTCAGCTTGTCCTTCGGAGGATCCTCCTCATCCCCCCTGCAGCTCTCTGGGGATTTCACAGGCTCTGTCCTTGGTACCCTCACTCTATATCTTATCTCTGGGTAATCTCACTTGCAAACACACATTCACCCACCACCTGTGTGCTGACGACTCACATATCTACGTCTACTCCAGACCTGTCTCCTTCTCTTCAAACTGAAATCTCAGCCCGTTTCTCTTACAGCTTCTTATGCACATCCCGTCCGCAACTTGAACTCGAAATGGCTAAAACAGAGCTCTTACGCTTCCTCCCCAAGCCCTGACTTCTCCCTCCTTTCTTGATCACAATTCTGCCTGCCACTCATCCCTGTGACCTGGGCATCATCTCCGACTCAGACCTCTCTCTAGATCTTTACATCCAGCGGTGTCTGAGTTTTGCCAATTCTTTCTGCCTTCCCTATCCATCCATAGCTAGAACCTTTACCCAGGTTCTCAACATCTCACATTTTAATTATTGCAACATGCTCCTCTCTGGCCTTGACAAATCAAGTCTTGCCCCATTCATATACATTCAGAATGCTGCTACCAAGCTCATTCTCCCAACTCATAGCTTCCATCATCACCCCGTCTTTGTATCCCTCCACTGGCTCCCTCTTCCCCATCGTGTCAAGCACAAATTATTTATTTGCCTTCACTTCCAAGACCTTTCACATGGCCAATCCCCATCCCATCGATCATCCTCAGAGGCTATTGAGATGTCAGATCCTGCCTGTGATCAGCCCATTAAACCAGCCTGCATCTTACACGTTAAATTTCCAAACAAGCTTTTTTGCACTTTTTCCCCTGCTGCCCCTCACACTTGGGATGAGTACGCCATAAACATCTGCAAAGCCACTGCAATGTCCTCTTCAAAACTCTCCTCTTCCATGATGCCAACAAAAAAACAGAACAATGGTTAGGGGCTCGTGTGCAGAGACCAGTGCCATCCTACTGACCTGTATGATCTTTGCTTTCTTTTGCTCCTCCATCTATCTGTCTGTAGGCACCTATTGTGTCTTGTTTTATACCTAGACTGGAAACTCTTTGGGGCAAGAACCATTTTTTCTGCCCTGACATTGTGTCTGACGAAGTGGGCATTCACCCACAAAAGCTTATGCTCCAATACATCTGTTAGTCTTAAAGGTGCCACAGGACCATCTGTTGCTTTTTCTGCTCTGTTTGTACAGTGCCTGGCACAACTGGGAACTGGTCCATGACTGGGGCTCCAAGATGCTATCAAAATACAAATTAATAATAATACACTAGCTTTAAATAGAGCACAAATTTGGGAAAGACATAATAGTGGTTTGTTGCAGATACTTGTTATGTACTAAAAAAAAATATGGATGGGACATAGACAGAGATTCAAACCTTTACTGACCTGCTCATGCTACCATGGAGCTCCTATCAACTCTTTTCCCTTCCTGTTGGCTTTAGGAAGGAATAATGCTAAACTACAAGTAAAACACCAACCACAGTACAGATCAGAACAGAGAGTCCGGTGTCCCTTCATATGAATTCATGATGGTTTTGTCATGACCCCCCACGGGGATGTGGCTCTGCAACACAGTGCCCCCGGTGAATATTTTGGGATGGGGCAGCTGATGAATTTCCCCTTGCTCAGGGCTGGGCCTAAAATCACCATCTAGCTCAGGATGTCTAGGATCTGTATTTTTGCACTGGTTTCCATTTTAATTAATATTGAGAAGCTGATGGGGGGGGGGGGGGTTATACTGCCAGGGCCCAATTTTCAAAAGTGCCTGCCCACATTTGCAAAGACTCTTAGGTGTGCAAAACCAGTGCATTAAGAGTGCATTTGCACACACATATGTAGGATTTGTGTGCACAGTTGTAGGATCTCACTACAAATTTCCTATTCACTATCCTGCTATCCATAGCCCCTTTCTTACATACCAATAGCTGCTCACGGACATACAAGTGGCCACTGCCATGTCCCAGAGGATTGCTTTTAAACTCCTAATAGATCTCCAATAAAATGCATTCCCAATCCAATTATTGCAACAGCAATTAAGTACAAAAATAGCATTTCCTTAGAGAGCTCACTGACAGAACTGGAGGTGGAATCAGATTTGCTGGGTTTGAAATCTTGTCCTCAACATGTCCCTATGATTATAAATGTATAAGCACCATGGATCCTTGCCTGCTTGGGAGACCTCACTCTCTGCTGGCTTCCCCCTTTTCTCACTGAGGGTTGCCAACGCAAGGCTTTGGTGCAGTCCCTCAGTAAGATGCAACTCACCTCTACACTATGGTACAAGGACACAAGGAATGCAACTGACAGATTTGAAGCTAGATTCATAGATTCACAGATTCTAGGACTGGAAGGGACCTCGAGAGGTCATCGAGTCCAGTCCCCTGCCCGCATGGCAGGACCAAATACCGTCTAGACCATCCCTGATAGACATTTATCTAACCTACTCTTAAATAACTCCGGAGATGGAGATTCCACAACCTCCCTAGGCAATTTATTCCAGTGTTTAACCACCCTGACAGTTAGGAACTTTTTCCTAATGTCCAACCTAAACCTCCCTTGCTGCAGTTTAAACCCATTGCTTCTTGTTCTATCCTTAGAGGCTAAGATGAACAGGTTTTCTCCCTCCTCCTTATGACACCCTTTTAAAGACCTGAAAACTGCTATCATGTCCCCTCTCAGTCTTCTCTTTTCCAAACTAAACAAACCCAATTCTTTCAGCCTTTCTTCATAGGTCATGTTCTCAAGACCTTTAATCATTCTTGTTGCTCTTCTCTGGACCTTTTCCAATTACTCCACATCTTTTTTAAAATGCAGTGCCCAGAAATGGACACAATACTCCAGCTGAGGCCTAACCAGAGCAGAATAGAGCGGAAGAGTGACTTTTCATGTCTTGCTCACAACACACCTGTTAATACATCCCAGAATCATGTTTGCTTTTTTTGCAACAGCATCACACTGTTGACTCATATTTAACTTGTGGTCCACTATAACCCCTAGATTCCTTTCTGCCCTACTCCTTCCTAGACAGTCTCTTCCCATTCTGTATGTGTGAAACTGATTGTTCCTTCCTAAGTGGAGCACTTTGCATTTGTCTTTGTTAAACTTCATCCTATTTACCTCAGCCCATTTCTCCAATTTGTCCAGATCATTTTGAATTATGACCCTGTCCTCCAAAGCAGTTGCAATCCCTCCCAGTTTGGTATCATCCGCAAACTTAATAAGCGTACTTTCTATGCCAATATCTAAGTCGTTGATGAAGATATTGAACAGAGTCGGTCCCAAAACAGACCCCTGCGGAACCCCACTCGTTATGCCTTTCCAGCAGGATTGGGAACCATTAATAACAACTCTCTGAGTACGGTTATCCAGCCAGTTATGCACCCACCTTATAGTAGCCCCATCTAAATTGTATTTGCCTAGTTTATCAATAAGAATATCATGCGAGACTGTATCAAATGCCTTACTAAAGTCTAGGTATACCACATCCACAGCTTCACCCTTATCCACAAGGCTCGTTATCCTATCAAAGAAAGCTATCAGATTGGTTTGACATGATTTGTTCTTCACAAATCCATGCTGGCTGTTCCCTATCACCTTACCACCTTCCAAGTGTTTGCACTCAAACTCCCTCCCTCTTAGTCAACTGGAATTTTTCACTTACTGGCACCCCCCCATTTCCCCAACATGCCGCACAAAACAGCTTTTACTATATTTCTTTTATCATATTTACAGTGCAAATATTTGTAATTAAATAATAATATAAAGTGAGCACTGTACACTTTGTATTTTGTGTTGTAATAAAAATCAATATATTTGAAAGTGTAGAAAAACATCCACAAATATTTATTACATTTCAATTGGTATTCTATTGTTTAACAATGCGATTAATCGCAATTAATTTTTTAATCATAATTAATTTTTTTGAGCTAATCGCATGAGTTATCTCCAATTAATCAACAGCCCTAGAAATAACCACCCATCGGCACAGCAAAGCACACACAAAACAGACAAAATTAAATTAACCAGCCAGTAATTCAAAGTGACTTGTAACAAAATACACTGAGCATTCGGAAATTCAGTACATATTTTACTTTCAATTTAAATTGCATTTCTTCTCATAATCTCATTTTCCCCCAATTATGCTACAAAAATGTATTTTGCTATTTGAGGCAAATATGTCGATTGCGCATCTCCTCTTCTTGTGAATTAACAGCACTCTCAGTGACTCAGCTTTGAGTTGCTTGGAATGTAAACAACTTGTCCACACTCCTGCATGTTGATTAATTTCCCTGATACACTGATGATGTGTTATCTTCCCAGCCAGCATGGCGAGGCATGTGATTTTGTATTGTGTGTCTATGATACCAGCCGGTTCCCACAAGAATCAGTGACAGCCAGAAATGGAGAACGTGTTTGCATTAAATCAGGAGATTGCTGAAGTTAAAATCTGTCGCTGTGTGCGGAGCTGGCGCTCCAGGCTCTCTGCTTCATTGAGTGTCTTTTAACAAGCTATTGCTGTTGGCATGCAGTAAAACTGCAGATATTGCTCCATGATATTTCAAAGGGTGGACTCGAATCTCCTGTTAAGTGATCTATCCTAGTCTGCTCGGGTCATAGAAAATCCATTGAGTGAGCTCCCACCCTTCCAAGATGGTGTCAATAGAAACATGTTTTGTGTAGCACTCCTACACTCCTACACTCCTGTCACTCCTTGAAGAACATTTGTTCTCTGTGACCATCATTTAAGGAAGCTTTTGACCCTCTCTTCTTTAGAGGGTTATTGTCTGAGGATTTGTATGCAGCTGACTTAAAGCTGCCAAGAGGAGAGACAAGAAGAAGGAAATAAAGTAATGGGACCAAAGTAATCGGCTCTGAGGTGTAGAGGCAGGCTGGAATCTGAAATACCAGCGGAAATACTGATATCGGAGTGTCTTTTGCACTAGAAACCTATAGTACATGGAACTGTCTGAGCAGAGCTGTTCAGGGTGTGAAAAGAGTCACTTCTTCTTAAGAGGAAAGAACAATGGTTGACCATGAAACTTACATAGGAATTCCTAGACTAGATCAAACCCATGGTCAATCTAGACCAATATCCACTCTCCAATGATGTCCAGTTCTAGATATGTCAGAGAAAAGTACAAGGAACCTTGCAATAGGCAGCTATGGCATAACTCGTTCCTAGGGAAATTTCCTCCTGACCTCCAATAATTAGAGGTTGACTGATGCCCTGAAGCAAAAAGGTTCCAAAACTTTTTTTTGTCTCTGCTGTTGTAACTCTAATTCCTTTTTTAACCCAGCAAAATGTTAGGCCCTGGTGGTGCTGTGTAGCAATGAGCTCCACACGCTAAGAGTATTGGGTGAAAAACAATTTCCTTTGATCAAGTTTGAATGTGTCACCTTTCCATTTCATTGCATGCCCCTTTGTTTAACCTGTTCTGAAGAAGAGTTCTTTTTTGTGAAAAATTATATGGGTATGGAGTAATAGATGACTCTGCTTCTGATCTCACTTACACTAATGCAAATCAGGAATAATTAGAAGTCAGTGGAACTACACTGATGTAAGGCTAGTGCCAAGACAGAATCAGGCCCATATCGTACATCATCTTTCTTCTGCTTAAAAGGACAATATTGACATCACTTGGAGTGGAAACTCCTATAGACTAGACAATTGAGGATTATTATACCGGTCAGTGCTACAGACCACTATCATCAAGGCTGCAAAAACATCTTTGTTATTACCCTCTAGTTCTATCGGTTCATAATGTGGTGAAACAGTCCTCCTTTTGAAATGTTCCATTCGCTATCCACTTTCAGCCAGACCAGTTTGTGAAGGTATGAATAAAATGTATTCTTCCCTCTTCAACACAAATATCTTGGTCACCTTTACTTTTCCAGGTACAATGGTTCCAAGACGGTTGAACTTTGAACTCTGCTCCAGAGCCTTCAGTGGAGGTATACGTGCTTTTGGTTGGTCAATTGTGCTACATGTGAAGGGAAAAAATCATGTCTGAGCAGTGATTTTTAACTTTAACAAAGTCCTGCCCCTTGTGATATCAAAATGCTCTGTCTCTATTGCTCTCTCTCTCTCTCGCTAACGTAGGGCGCAGCCCACACAAAGTGCTCTCCTCACATGCTACTATGGATGTGAAGCTTTCTCAGGGTTCCAGAACTATGTGTGACTGGTTAACACATCCTCTGCCATAACAGAAGAGTGATTTGTTGGGGCTAAACTGTGTGATGGCTCCCTGCCACCTCAGTCTGTTAGTCGGCCAAACAAACTACGTAGGACTCCACCAGCCCTTACTTTGCCTTTCAGGCACCACTAGATGCCCCAATTCCCAAACCCCCTGGAAGAGTGTTCCTTTGCAGTATCCAGCCCCTGTCACTGGACAATAACAGAAAGTACCAAGTCCACTTCTGACATAAGTCACAAGACTTGCAATAGTCCTTCACCTCATTCTGAATCCCTAGCCAATAAAAATTTCTTTTTAACCTCTCTTGTGTTCTCTCTAATCTCAAGTGACCAGCAAAAAGACAGTCGTGGGCTAACAACATTAACTTTCCACAATGCTTAGCAGATACAATCAATTGCTTGTAAGGTTTCCCAGGACTTCTGTTTTTCCCCATAAGAGCTTCTCTGTACATTCTTCTGTACATTCTTCTCTTAAAAAAAAAAACACAACCTTTCCCCATTTTCCTTAACTAGGATCCCACTGAAGAGGACTCCCCTTATGCTTTCTAGAGAGGAACCTGCCCTCTGCTCTGCTGCGAAATCCTGCCCACTGTCTGCTCTGATAGCTGCTCAGGTGCGAAGAGTGATTCTCCCTCACCCATTCCTAGAGGCGCTCAGCCTTCCTTTGCTGGGCTGGGAATGTTCCTTCCCCAGCAGATGTTTCTTTGGCTCTTTAGGCCCAGAAGGGGTTTCAAAAACAAACTCCTTTGTACAAGTTACTGCATTAACAGCTTTGGACAGAGTCAAAAGATTGTTCCCCGTTAGCACCTCGCTGGCATGCTATCCGCACACCAACCTTTAAGATGTCTGTTAAATTTGAACATCACAACCAGGACAATTGCCCTGAGGGAGATTATTGGCTCCTGGAAGTACAATTGAAAATACGCCTCAAACTCTTCAATATTAAGGACAATGAAAAACCAAAGGAACAGAATAATTACTGCTGTCATGGTTTCGGCAGCGCCCCACTAATTTGCTGCAGATTGCAATATCCCGCAAATGCCGAGCTTTCATTTAAACACAGATCAAAGCCTCGGGACAGATACACAGTGTATTTAGGAACCTAACTGCCCCTTTAGGCACTTACGTCCAACATTTAAATACCACTGATGTCTCATACCCACTGCTCAACTACTGCCTGTCCCCCTAGGTGCCTAAGTCCTTGCCTGTTGGCATTTGCAAAACCGCCTAAGTCCTGCTGGCACCTTAAAGACTAACAGATTTATTTGGGCATAAGCTTTCGTGGGTAAAAACCTCACTTCTTCGGATGCAACATACCCGACACGGACTGGAGATCCAGAGAGCAGTTTGCACCCTAGCGCCCAGCGTTTGTGTTAGTAACACCAGCGCCATCCCTGATCCCACCCCATAACTCCTCTGCCCTCCCACAGCCTAACGTTGTATTGCCTGTCTGCTGCACTAACGCCGCCACCAGGGCTTGGTCTAGAGCACGGCCAGCCTTCCTCCGTCAGTCCCTCCAGATCCAGGGTGCAGCCTGCCGCTCTCAGTCCTGGGCAGCTGCTTCGAAGGGAAAACCTTTCAAGTGGAAAACCCGGCGGCTCTCCTCGCCTTGCGGAGAGAGGAGGTCTGCCCCA
>NC_048302.1:4053083-4103478 GCF_013100865.1 Trachemys scripta elegans
TCGAGAGAGAGAGCCAGGCTGGAGGCCTCCGGGCTCTGCTCCCCTCTCTGCACCAGCCTGAGTCCCCCCACTCAGGGCTTTTCCCCAGTATATAATGCCTGCATCTGTGACTTTCACTCTATGCATCCGAAGAAGTGAGGTTTTTACCCACGAAAGCTTATGCCCAAATAAATCTGTTAGTCTTTAAGGTGCCACCAGACTCCTTGTTGTTTTTGTAGATTCAGACTAACACGGCTACCCCCGATACCTAAGTCCTGCTGTCATGCCACAGCTAACAAGCTGCTTGGGGTCCTAGTGCAAGCCAAAGCCCAGTGGCCCCACAGTGGGAGTCTGAGATGACATGTTTCTCTGCCTATGGTGCCAGCGAGGCCCAGTCCAGCAGGTATTCTCGGGGCATGCCCATAGGCTCGGGCCTTGCAGCCAGAAGGATAAAGCTGTGTGTGTATTGTACCCATTTGCCCCATGGTTAGGGACTTGCCTGGGATATGGGAGACCTGGGCTCAAAGCCCTGTTCGGAATCAGGCACAGCAGGGATTTTAATCTGGATGTCTCATGTGCAGCTGTGTGCCCTAATCACTGGGCTAATGGCTCTAATCTCTCTGCTGCTTGGGGCCTGGGCTACCTAAGCTGCTGAGCTGGCTTGGATGCCTAACTCCAGGACAGGGTTCACAGCTGTGACTCCTGAGTGCAGACAGGTGCCTATTTCTGGGCCATCAGTCGGCCACAAAAGGCCCAGATCAATGGAAGTTATGTGCCTCAGTATCTTCCAGGATATAAATCTAAGCTTTGGCCTTGTGCTCTGCATTTCACTCCTGGTTAGCGTAGGCAGCTCCCCATTTAGCTTGCTAGCTGCTGAGAATCCTTTTCTCAGCCCCCAAACTCCGCCCATAGAATGCACAGGGAGCCTGGGTGCCTCACTCGGAGCTGCCAATTCCACTAGACTGCACAGTGGCTAGGAGTTAGCTGCTGGTGTGGCTAACTACCTTCGTGTAGCTAGTCTGCGTCACCTTTGAAAAGGAGATTTAGACGCTTAAGTCTCTTAAGCACTTTCAAAAACTTTTACCCATATTTTTGAAAATTCTGGCCTTGGATTCTCATCCAACCTGAGCCTCAAATCTTTTGAGGTTTTGCCATTGGTATAATTCTTTGGCTAGCCTCCCTTTGTGCCATGTTGGGACAAGTGAACACATGCTCTTACATGTGTTTTGGATCCATTGTTGGGCTGGTTTCTTGCATGTGCTGATGTGAATAGTTGTAATGCTGAGCTAAGGTTTATGAACTGCTTATTGGATTGCTTGTATAGTCCTAGAAACAGTGTATGAATGATCTAAGACAGGGGTTCTCAAACTGGGGGTCAGGACCCCTCAGGGGGTCGCGAGGTTATTACATGGGAGGTCACAAGCTGTCAGCCTCCACCCCAAACCCCACTTGCCTCCAGCATTTATAATGGTGTTAAATATATTTAAAAGTGTGTTTAATTTATTGGGGGTGGGGGTCGCACTCAGAGGCTTGCTGTGTGAAAAGGGTCACCAGTAAAAAAGTTTGAGACCCACTGATCTAAGAGAAAGAAAAAACATTATACAATAATATATAATTATATACTCCTATAGGCTGTAGAATCCAAGACTAGCTAAACAAAACCACAAAGATGGAAAGTTTGCTCCTTAAAATACTTCTGAAGTGAGAACTGACATTTTAACATACATATCCTATGATATTTGGGAATAAATTCTCGTCTCTCCTAAATGCCATTCTGAGCTGTGATAAGTGATTTATTCAGTCAGCGGACGAAGTGTTCCATTGTGCCTCTAGTTCCGTTAGTGTCATTTCTTGACTTCCCTCAGATACATGAGAATGTGCTGAGACAAATGCAATTTAGTTAACCATTCTCATTCTGGGCATGCAAGTGTTTATCTCTGCATTAATGCATGGTGTCATGTTAATCTTAATGCAGTTTTTCTTCAGTTAGTGATAGCTTCAAATCAGATTACTGTATAAAAATGCACCACTTTGAAATGCTGCTCAAGATGTTTTATGTTAATTTCATTATAATGGACTACAATCAGGCAATTGTAATGGTAGTAATTTTCACTGCTTTTATAGAAATTGAAGATAGGTTGGCATGAGTCCAAATGTTGCTCCAAACAAAAACAGCCATCAACTTTTATATTCCTGGTAACAATAAGTGTTCAACTACCTCCCATAAAAATGTAACGGAATAAGATTATACAGGCGCTCATTAGAAAGTGCCATTTTTGTAACACATAAAATGTTCCTTAATGATATATTGTGTAAAAGATTATTGGGAGCGGGGGGATGGGGGCTGAAGGGAATTCTAGTTTCTTAGAGAGTTCTTAAGGTTGATTGAAATGTCAGAAAATTAAAATAGCTCAAAGTATCTATTAATGTTGAAATTGCACCAATCAATTTTAAAGAATATCCTCACCTTATCAGCGATATAATGAATACAGTCCACTGTATTGCTGAAGTACTTCTATACTAAATGGTGAATTAATTCAGTGTATGCAAAGTTCTACAGTATATAAACACATTTATTGCCCAGTCCTGGCACTCTTCCCTTCAATTTCAAAGAAAGGATAGCACGATCACACCCCCTGGTTAAAACCCCCCAAGAAATGTCAATTGAAAAATATATTTGTGGTAATGTAATTTTATATCTATTGATCTAATCTAACTGCTGTCCCTATGCAGAACATCTGCCCGGTTCGGTAGACATATGCTCCATTCCCAGGAAGTTAGCATGTTTTTGGATATCTACTGTGAGGAACTGTGGGTGTCAAGGCAGTCCTCTGACTGCAGTCACCACCTAGCAGCTTGTTGGCACCAGCAGGAAGTGTGGGCTGGTGGACCCTAAGTCACCAGAAACACTGCCCATGAAGCTCCTGATGGGAGGAGATGTCCAGCCTCTCCAATGGGCTCAGACTTGCTATTTAAGCCAGGAGGTGGCCCAGGAATTGTCTGACTAACTAAGCGAATCCATGTTTGTCTGCTACTTTGGACCTTGTCTTCAAACCTGACTCCTGAGCACGGTCTCATTCCTACCTTCCTGGCTTGTTCCAGATCTCTGCTTCTATCCTCCACCCCTGGCTACTGACTCTAGCTCCGACCCTTGGCTTGACTTCAGACTCTGTCTCCGACCTCTGGTTTCTGACTCCTGCTCTGACCACTAGGTCTGATCACCACTGCGCTGACGACCGATGTCCTGGTGTATGACAGTCACTAGGAGAGGTCGGGCCTCAAAAGGATGCCTATCCAAATCATAAGTGAGCTACCAAAATGTTTGATCAAACACTGGAGATCTCCCTACACTTTCACTCCCCCAGATATCCTACCATGCTACCATCTCTCTTGATAACTGACCCGTTTCCAAGGTAAAGACCTTAGGATTCCTTTGTACCCACCATGGAATCTCTTGTGTCTAGATGACCTGCCATCCTCTCTACTTTCTGCAGCCCTGATTCAATGTCCTCTGAAGTTGAAGTCTTCCTGAGGACTTCAATGGGGTCTGAATCAAGCCCAAAGTTTCGGCTGATCGCTCCAGTCTTCCCAAGAGGAAAGTTCTGAGATCTTGAGCATTCTGGGATTCCACATATGCATCGAGTCCTTTTGGGCTAATCAACAGAGCAGGACATCCCCAGATAACCAAGAAAAATGAAATAGATCTCAGGCCAGCCCCAGCAAAGTCTGCTATATTTGTCGCGTGCCCTTTGCACCATGTACATAGGCCAGAGCATACCTTTCACTGCATCCAGAACCGATGGCTTTTCGTCACCAAGGAAGAAAGAGATGACTGCAATTTGTAGTAAAGCTCAATTATGGCAGCTGTTCCAAATGCAAAAACAGAGTCAAAGTCAAATTAGCTCATTTCACCCTCCAGCATTAAATGGCTTTGTTTAATAGAGATTTTAAAAAGGTGAATGAAAAAAAACCATGAAAGTGTCTTTGACTGGGAAGAAGCTGCTGCATAAATACAAGGAATTAACTCCAGAATAACAAAAATGAATTTTAAAGATGCAGAACAACATTTATTATAACATATTTGTATTCCAATAGTGCCCAAGGGTCATAGAACCTTAGGCCTGGTCCACACTGACCCCCCATTTCGAACTAAGGTACGTTAATAACGTAGCTGAATTTGGAGTACCTTAGTTCGAACTTACCGCGGGTTCAGACGCGGCAGGCAGGCTCCCCCATCGATGCCGCATACTCCTCTCGCCGAGCTGGAGTACCGGAGTCGACGGCGAGCACTTCCGGGATCGATCCGGGATTGATTTATCGCGTCTAGACAAGACGCGATAAATCGATCCCAGAAGATCGATTGCTTACCGCCGGACCCAGAGGTAAGTGTAGACCTACCCTTAGAGATACAGGGCGGGAAGGGACCCTCAAACATCAGTTAACCCATCCCTCCACACTCAGGGAGGATTTAATGTAGACCATCCTTAACAGGTGTTTGTCTAACCTGCACTTTAAAATTTCCACTGACGAGGATTCCACAACCTCCCTAGGTCCCCTGTTCCAGAGCTTAACTGTTCTTATGGCTAGAAAGTGTTTCCAAATATCTAACCTACATCTCCCTGGGTGCAAATTTAGTTAATTAATTCTTGTCCTACCCTCGGTGGATATAAGGAACAATTGATTGTTGGCCTTTTTATAACAAACCTTTACATAATTTTAAAACTGTTAAATACCCCTCAGGCTTCGCTTTGAGACTAGAAATGTCCAATTCTTTCGATTCCAAACCTCTTATCATTTCTGTTGCTCTCCTCTGGACTCTGTCCAACTAGGCCACATTTTTCTTAAAATGGGATGCCCTAACCTGGGCACAATACTCCACCAGAGGCCTCACCAGTGCCAAATAGAGTGGAACAATTAGCTCCGGGTGTCTTTATATAAAAACTCCTGTTAATATAGCACAGGATGACATTTGCTTTTTTCACAAATTTATAACACTGTTGGCTAGTATTCAGACTGTGATCCGCTATAACCCACAGATCCTTTTCCCCATCGGGACTGCGGCCTGAGTGTGCGTGGTGTTGTACAAACAGAAAAATGTGATCCTTGTCCTGCTGAGTTTATGATCCAATTCAAGATGAACTCACCCAGTGAGCGTACCAAGCAGTAGGAGAAAGCAGAGCAGAGATGACAGGTTTAGCAGTGACAGAGAACTGGAGGTATAGAGCTTAGGTGTGAGAATGACTTGATAGCTCTGAATTATTCATCTGTCAAATATGAATTAGTTATTTCACCCCTTACTCAATTACTGATTATTCTCCAAACGTTAGCTTATTTTAAACCCTGGCTCGAACTTGATTTTTTACGTTTCATAAAGGCCACTGTCAGTTTCTTGTTCGATTTTTTAATCACCTGCCTATCGTCTTTTCTTTAAGCCTTATCCCATTTTCAGAACCACCTGTCTCCTGTTGGAATTTTGGAATCCTTTGCACATTGAAACTGAGGATCTTGTTTTAAAAAAGGCATTTTCTTGGACCCTTTCAACTAAACTAGATTGGTTAAACCAATGGGCAGCAGAGCTCTGGAGGCGGGACGGGGAAGATTTCCACTTTGTGAAAAGACTATGGGGATCTACCCCATACACCCACCCAGTGCATCCAGAGGGATCTGAATGGATATTGGGGGCCTGGCCAGAGACAATGATATGAAGCCCCTAAGCTCTGTCATTGGCCTCATTCTTCAGCAACATCTCTCCTTGCCCACTGGGCTTTCAATGGCTTCAGTGTTGCTACGGGGAGCAATCTGTGGAAAGGATAATTCAGCTTCAGGCTGTGGTTTCTGTTGTGATCAAGGGAGGAAGGATCGCCCAATGGTAAGGATAATACCCTGGGGCTTGGGAGACAGGGATCCAACTCCCTGCCCTGCTACAGACATTCCTGTCTACCCTTGGGCAAGCCACTTGTCCGCTCTGTGCCTCAGTTCCCCATCAGTAAAAAGGGGTAACAGCACTTCCCCACCTCAAAGGGGTGCTCTGAAGATAACTACACTCATAAATGTTAAGTGGTCAGATACTAAGGTGATGGGGACCAGATAAGTATGATAGACCCATGCCCAGGGGGCTGGAGCAGGGGTTCGATGTATATGGGAACTGAGTCCAGGTAAATAAGCTATAATGTAAGACAGGTGTAATCATGAGTCACTGGACCCTACTCACAGAATTGGTGCCCTGCAGGAGTTTCTTTACACGGACAGACATTGTCAGCAAAAGCAGCAATGCACTTTATTGGGGAAGGAGGCTTGGAGGGAGGGTCTGCTCAGTTGCATTGTGATTTCAGAGCCTTCCAGCAAGAGTACAGTGACAGTGTCCGTTAAAGCACCTTTCATTCCTTGCAGATGTATCTGTGGGGAATGGTTTTGGAACATGCTGCCAGGGTTCTCGTTTGGGTTGCTACACAGAGTGGAAAGTCAGATGTATTTTTGTCTGGACAGTTTAGAAGTAGATTGGGCAACTCAAAGGCAAAATATCTGGGTATGTATCCTTTGACATCAATCATCAGTGTGAAATCTGTAGCTGAATATGCTGTATCTAATGCCAAGAGCATTAGGTGAGAAGATGCCACACACACCTGAAAGCAGTACAAGGAGCTAGAGCTGGGTGGAAGCAGAGGGAGAAGGATGAGATGTTGGAGCTGTTACATTTCAGGAGTTACCTTATTCAATACCGAATCCAGAGCAATCTTGCCACCTTTTTGCTTTCGTTAGCCAAAATATAAGCCAGCATTCTATCCTTGTGGGCAGACACTGATGGAGCTCCTGCTGGAAACATCTATTTCTCTTTCATTCTATTTTTCAAATCCATCTTTCTCTGCTCTCCAGGTAGGTGCATGCCCTGTTTACACACTGGGGAAGAGAAGCCGCGTTTAAAACAGGCTCAGATCGAAATGCAAGGGAACAGAATCACGTGCTGGCCGCAGGGCTAAGGCATACTTGCAGCAGTGACTAGACAGTGTCAGCCCAGAAATGCACAGAGAGCAGATTGGTTCAGGGTAACTTGGACTTCAAGCTGCTTTTTTTACTGGAGTTGCTTCTGAATAGGCTTTTCTGGCATTTTTCCTGTTCAGTCCATCTTTGTTCAGGAGTGACAATACTTGTGAATGAAACAGACTGGGAATAAATCCGTTCTCTGCAGAAGCCCATTCCCCCCTTTGAAGGCTCAGGTACTGGGATGCAAAGAGGAAGAGGTTTAAAAACCAGACAAACCCAACAGCTCAGATCCTGCAATCTGTTCCAGCCAGGCAGACTTTTGAGCCGACAGCACCCCATTGCAGGGCTGTGGATTGCAAAGTCCAACCTTAACAACAGGCACCATTGTGTGCAACATTTTGTAGACAAAAACAACAAGGAGCCTGGTGGCACCTTAAAGACTAACAGATTTATTTGGGCATAAGCTTTCGTGGGTAAAAACCTCACTTCTTCGGATGCATAGAGTGAAAGTTACAGATGCAGGCATTATATTGACATTATATAGATTTTGTAGACAAAGAGTTTCCCTTAAAAAGTATTGCATGTAGTAGAATAAACATTTGCAGAAAGAAGGTCAATTGGGGCACACCTTAGTGTTAGATTTTGGAATACTTTGCTATTGCTATAATACTTTCTTACTTATTTTTAAACAATTTCACACATTTAATTGTTGTAGCCACTTTGTACCTTTAGCTATCATGCACACACAAAACAAGTAGTTCACGGGACATATGTAATGACGGCAGCACTCCAAACTGAAAATAATGCTGATTTGGACACGGATGGGTAAGCACTAGAACTAGTTACCTAGGGTTCTAGTACTCCTCCTGGTCATTCTGGGGAACAGCTCATGAGGTCAACGCCAGTTCCCCCAGGTGCACGCCATCTCTCTGCCTCTCCCTCTGGGTCCGCAGCCCATCTTTCACTGCAGGAGCTGCTGCTGCTTCTTCGTGACTTGGCCCTCCAGTCAGGTCACTATACAGGTTCTCTCCTTCCAGGGCTGGAAAGTCTTTCCTCGCCAGCAGTCTTCCCATTCACTACCTCGTAGTGCCACTCCCTCAGTGGCTGGCAGGGGAATCCAGGCCTGCCCTCTACTCTGGGTTCCTCTAGTCAGCAGTCAAGGTCTGTTCCCTTCTAGACCTCACTGCCTTTCCATGAGCCCTTTCCTTACCATCTAGCATTCCCTCCCTTCTGGGTTTGCCAGCCTCCTAACTCCCCACTCCCAGGGAGTAACTGTGGGCTACCTGTCTCTTCAGCCTCCACACACTCCTCCCTTCTCCCAGGGGGTGACTGCAGACTTTCCCAGTAGCCCCCTTCTGCTACCAATTTCCTGCCTTTATAGTCCCAGCCCAGCTCATTCCTCCCCAACTGGGCTTCCTCATTCAATCAGGGGATTGTTTAGCCACCTGACAGCTCTCTACCCTGGCATGTTGGGTTATTTAGCCCCCTTCTTTGTCTCCAGGCAAGCATAGAGTATATACCCGATCACAAATGCCACTGAACATCTTAGGGTAGATGGAACCTACAGAGGAAAGTAAAAGGAAGTTTTTGATAGTTAATCAGATTTTGACACTAGATGTAGCAGCACCAGAAGGGACAAAGATTGTGAGTAAATTAGCCACAGGAGACCAAGGTGGGGATACAGAGTTTTAGATCTGTAACTTACAGTCACTTTCAAGACCTTCAGAAGAGGCTTTCTGCTACTGGTGAGACCCTTAATCCCACAACTTCCCTTGGAATCCTATTCCAGAGTTTAGCCATCCTTATAGTTGGAAAGCATTTCCTACTATCTAGCCTGAATCTCCCTTGCTGCAGATGAAACCCATTACTTCCTGTCCTTCCTTCAGTGGACATGGAGACCAACTGATCACCATCCTCTTTAAAACAGCCCTTCAGAGATTTGAAGACTGTTATCAGGTCCCCCCTCAGTCTCCTTTTTTCAAGACTAAACATGCCCAGTCTTTTTCTTTTTTTTTTAATCTTTCCTTACGGGGCTGGTTTTCTAAACCTTTTCTCATTTGCATTGCTCTCCTCCTAACTCTCTTCAATTTGTCTACATCTTTCTTGAAACCTGGTATCAAGAACTGGATTCAGTACTCCAGCTGAGGCTTCAACAGTGCTGAATAAAGTGGGACAATTACCTTCCATGTCTTACATACAACACTCCTTTTCATACATCCCAGAATGAGATTAGCCTTTTTCACAGCTGCATCACATTGTTGACTCATAATCAATTTGTGATTCACTATACCCCCCAGCTCCTTTCAGCAGTACTACTGCCTAGCCAGTTATTCCTCAATTTGTACTTGCACAGTTGGTTTTTTTTCTACCCAAGTACAGCACTTTGCACTTGTCTGTACTGAATTTCATTTTGTTGATTTCAGACCAATTCTGCAGTTTGTCAAGGTCATTTTGAATTCTAATCCTGTCCTCCAAAGCATTTGCCACCCCTCACAGCTTGACATCATCTGCAAATTTCATAAGCATACTCTCCTCTCTATTATCCAAGTCATTAATTACAATATTGAATAATATTGGACCTAGGATAACCCTGAGAGGCCCCACTAGACACGTGCCTGCAATTTGACAGTCTTTTAATCAGATATGCCCCCACTTTACAGTAATTTCACCTAGACCACATTTCCCTAGCTCACTT
Source organism: Trachemys scripta elegans (assembly GCF_013100865.1). NCBI lineage: Eukaryota > Metazoa > Chordata > Testudines > Emydidae > Trachemys > Trachemys scripta. The sequence goes on from NC_048302.1 coordinate 4,062,739, forward strand.
ATAAGAACAACATGTGGGCCTGTGTCAAAAGCCTTACTACAATCACCAATATCACATCTACAGTAACCCTCTCAGAGAAGGAAATTGGGTTAGTTAGGCCTGATTGTCCTTGACAAATCCATGCTGGATATTCTTTACAATCCTGTTATCCTCGAGTTGCTTATAATTTGATTGTTTAATACGTTGTTTCAGGATCTGTCCAGGTACTGAAGTTAGGCTGGCTGGCCTATAATTCCCCCTTTTAAAGATAGGTTCTAAATTTGCCCTTCCCTAGTCATCTGGGATTTCCCCCATCCTCCATATTTTCCTCAAACATAATTGCAAACAGTTCTGAGATTGCTTCATCTAGTTCCTTAAGTCCTATGGTGAATTGCATCAGACCCTGCAAACTTGAACAGATCTAACTTATCTAAATACTCTTTAACATTTTATTTCTGTATTCTGAAATTTCTTCCCCCTTGTTATTAATATTAATTTTAAGTATCTGGTCACAATTTTTTTAAGACTGAAGCAAAATAGGCATTAAACACCTCAGCCTTCTCGATGTTTTTAGATATTAGCTTTCCATTCCCACTAAGTAGAGGACCTACACTTTCCTTCATCTTTCTCTTGCTCCTAATGTATTTATAGAATCTTTTCTTATTGTCTTTTATGCCCTTGTTAGATGTAACTCTAAAGGCCTGCACCTTTCTGATTTTGTCTCTCCATGCTTAAGTTTTCTTGGTAAATTTCCAAAATTCTTTTCAAGTTATTTGTTTGCTATCTATAAAATGTATAGGAAAGTTAATCTTAATTAGAGTCAAACACATTAAACTTTGCCTCTGACTTCTAACTTGAAAAGAAAAAATGGGCCCATATCCTCAGCTGGTTTTAATCAGTATAGTCCCATTGACATATATGGAATAACAATGATTTACACTAGTGCGGGATCTGACCCGGAGTTAAAAAAAATCCTTTTTGATCAGATTGTCGGCACCCTTACTCATGTTGAGTAGTTCCTTACACCAGGAACAGTCCCACTGAAATCAATAGGTGTGTCTGGTGAGTAAGGTACTGAGGAATAATCTGGCAACGAAGAGTAAGAAATAAAAAGGAGAGGCAAGAAATTACGACATGAAGGAATCTCTTACATTTTCTAGGAATCCCTTGGATGCCACAGTAGATCCAATTGTGATTTATGTTCTCATAGTAAATCCACTTTTCTTGCTGGAGACTTTTAAAAAAAAACATTTAACACATATAAGGATGAGAAAGTGTAGTCTTCTTCAAATCCAACTGAGTGTAATCATAGAATCATAAAAATGTAGGACTGGAAAATGTATCGAGAGGTCATCTAGTCCAGTCCCTTGCACTGAGGAAGGAATAATATTATCTAGACCATTCCTGACAGGTGTTTATCTAACCTGCTCTTAAAAACCTCCAAGGATGGTGAGACGTTCAGTACCTCGGGGGAACACCCTACACCCTGATGTTCATCCTTATAAAATGATTGTGTGGTATCCAATGCAAAGTTTGTCATGTCGGGTGTCTTTGGAAGGCTCATGATGCACTGAGCATTGTTGCTATAGTGATGTTATAGTAATTGGTGTTACAGTGATGTTATAGGTTGTAATTTCATGTATATAGTTATGAAGCTGAAAATATGTCCTCGTGGCTTAAAACAGGCCCAGGCAAAACTCTCCAAGAGCAGAAGGGCAGTTCACACCTCATCAGGGCATGTATAGGATAAATCCAACCCCAGACTTAGAGGAACAAGTGACGATGGCCTAGGCAGCAACAAAGGATCTGTTGGACTCTCAAGTGAGTCACCCCCCTTCCTTTGGTCAGTTTGGAATGGCAATGAGATAATGCTCACCTGACTGTGAAGGGGGAGGGAGGGCGGGAAGCCAAGCGGGAAGAAAGGACATGATAAATGGGAGGGCCGTTTGCCATGCTCTTCCTCTCTCTTCCACCTACATCTACAGACACCACCTCCACCAAGCGATTGAAGCACTGATCAGAGGGGAGAGTCTGGCTGAAGGGCAGCCACCCAGTCTGTGGTGAGAAGCATCTAAGTTTGTAAGGGTACTGAAAGTGTTAAGATCAGCTTAGAATGTTTCATTTGACCAAATCCGACTTGTTGTGCTTTGACTTATAATCACTTAAAATCTATCTTGTGTTAATAAATGTGTTTGTTTATTCTACCTGAAGCAGTGTGATTGGTTTGAAGCATGTCAGAGACTCCCCTTGGGATAACAAGCCTGGTACATATCAATTTCTTTGTTAAACTGATGAACTCATATAAGCTTGCAGCGTACAGCAGGTATAACTGGGCACTGCAAGACGGAGGTTCCTAGGGTTGTGTCTGGGACTGGAGATATTGGCTAGTGTCATTTGGTTGCACAATCCAAGGAACAGCTTACATACCAGAGGCTGTGTGTGAACAGCCCAGGAGTGGGGGTTCTCACAGCAAAGCAGGGTAAGGCTGGCTCACAAAGTTAAGGATTGGAGTGACCTAGCAGATCACCGGTCCAGATAACACCAGGGGAACGTCACAGATGGAGATTCCATAACCCCCCTGGATAATTTGTTCCAATGTTTAACTACCCTTACAGTTATGAGATTTTTCCTAATGTCTAACCTAAATCTCCCTCACTGCAATTTAAGCCTATTACTTCTTGTCATATCCTCAGTGGTTAAGGAGAACAATTTATCATCCTGCTCTTTATAACAACCTTTTACATACTGAAGACTGTTATCATGTCCCCCCAGCACCCAGTCTTCTTTCCTCCGGTCTAACCAAACCCTTTTTTTTTTCTCCAATCTTTCCTCATAGGGCATGTTTTCTAAATCTTTCATCATTTTTGTTGCTTTCTTCTGGACTCTCTAATTTGTTCACAATGCTAAGGTGGCAAGCAAATTAAGGCAAAAAATATCTGTAGAGCCCACGATAGGCCATCCTAGGGTCAGCTGGATAGTTTAGATAATCAGCATTAGAGTTACAATACATACAATTAATACATATCATAAAGAACCCTCAACACTTCCTAACAGGCTGTTCTAATGTGTAGCAGGACGACAACTCACCGGCACGGCGCCTCCTGCTGATCGTCCTGGGAATTAGCTCTCCAGCTCCAGAGCACCCTCTGCTGGCCAATGTCCCACTTGCCTCAGGCCCCTGTGTCCCTCCCAGACCCCGGTGCCCCTTTACCTTGGGTCTGCCCCCTGGCAGTACCCCACTCTCTGGGTCTCCCCACCCAGGGGAACCCCCAACTCTCTATCCCCACTTTGCCTCAGTGGTGACTGCCAGTCACCATCTAGCCCCCGCTCACTGGGGCAGACGGCAGTCTGTCATGGCCACTCATCACTGGCAAGGGTGGGGTTGGACCTGCTGCCTTAGCCTAAGTCTTGGCTGCAGCCTCTGCAACCCCTGTACCAGCTCTGGCCTTGCACAAGGCCTGCAGCCTGGGGAGTCGCCAGGCTGGAGCTCCCCAGCTCCTTCTGCCTTTCCCCAGCCCTGCTCCATTCCCTGTACCCTGGGCTCCCAGACAGCCTAGTCCTTCTCCCTCCACAGCTGGAGAGAGAGTCTGCCTGAGCGCCTGGCTAGCAGCCCTTTTATAGGGCCAGCTGAGGCCTGATTGGGGCGTGGTTCCAGCTGTGGCTGCCTCCCCAATCAGCCTAGTGTATTGGCTCCCCGGAGCAGCCCTTTCCCAGGGCTGTTTTAACCCCTTCAGGGCCGGAGCGGGTGACCACCCTGCTACATACCAATGAAAAAATAAAAAGAGGTAAGCATTGGAATGGGTTAAGGTAGCTGTAGGCTTGGATGGATTCAATTTTTATCAGTAAATGTCAGTAAACATCAATTTCACCATACACACCCAAACCAATAGGAAACGATTTTAATCAATTATAATCAAAATTTATAGATAGGCCAAGTAAGAAATATGTTGCTTGAGAACTTATAACAGACTGCCTAGTTATTGTCTGATACCCCCCAAAATTTCCTGCCAATGTGAACATTTGAATTGGTTGGAAAAAATATGCTTAAAACCCCAAATTTCATGCAACCGTTAAAATGTAAATCGATAAAAATAAAAATAAAGGCTTCAAAATAAACTTCGACATTATCTCTCAAAATTATAAAAAAGTAAGACTTGAATTCTGCCAAGCACAGGTATCTGTTATAGGAGTGCTCCATAGCTATAAATACCTAAATAATTAATGCAGAAGATGCCCATAGACAGTGCACAAGTATATATATCATCGCCCTTGGGTTTTGTAGGGCTAATAAAATGCTTTGTTGTGCTCTGCAAATGGCTTCCCCTGTGCAGCATTTTACATAAACTCCCAACAGCACCAGCTCGTGACAGCAGCAGCACCGAGGAGTGGAAGTAATTGTCTCTCCTCTGTCACATCAGCTGCCTGCAGAGCCGAGGCCTGGAAACGGGGGCTCTCAGCAGGCCTACGTTGGCTCCAACAATGTCACAGGTTTGGGGAGGCCTTTCCCACTTCTGCTTCTGACAAGACAAACTGGGCTTTATCCTGCCGCCAGTGGGTTACTCCCAGTGGGGGTGAGGGGCAAAAGCAGAGGCCATGTCCTAAAGCTAAACTGCAACAGCAGACGTCCATGGATTGTAGTTTGTTAAACTATTAATGCACGTCGTACGGTAGAATCAGAGCAGCAATACTGTGGATAGGAGACATAATGCAGTCTCTTTATTGGAGGGCTAAGAATGTGAGTCACAGAAAGATGAGAGCACCTGACGGCCTATGGTGTCGTGTCTTGTTTACTGCATACCCCATTAGGCAAACTCACACTGATACAATGTCAATGCAGATAACCTTGCTTCTCTGTTTTCAAGAGGCTTGAAGGGTCACCCGTAAACCAAGAATAATTGTTCCTGGATGTAGGCAGTAAATTGCATGTGAACATTTAAAGGCATCTGACATAATCCTCCGCACCACATACAACCTGATGCAAACTGCAGTGAGAAAACGTGTCCTAAGCTGTTAAACTCCCACCAGACATTGGCGTGGACTAAGAGCACATGGCTCTTCCTGGCGAGAGAGTAATCTGGCAGATCGCTCTGCGGCTAAATCTGCACTGCACACCAGTCTCAGCGGTAAGCAGCGTACGTGTAGCTACACAAAGCAGTGAAGAGCAGGCTGTGTCTACACTGCGGTGTCTAGCTACAGACGGCAGTGAAAGGCTCTGGTAAGGGGGAGGCAGGCGGGAGAGGTTCCAGCAGCAGGGAGGCAGGGGGTGGCCGTGTACAGGGCCGGCTCCAGGGTTTTGGCCGCCCCCAAGCAGCCAAAACAAAAAACAAACAAACAATAAAGCCACGATTGCGATCGGCTGCGGCAATTCGGCGGGAGGTCCTTCACTCCCAGGCGGAGTGAGGGACCGTCCGCCGAATTGCCGCCGAATACCTGGACGTGCCGCCCCTCTCCGGAGCGGCCGCCCCAAGCACCTGCTTGAGAAGCTGGTGCCTGGAGCCGGCCCTGGCCGTGTAGACGGGGTGGCACAGTTTAGGCACGTGGACAGTGTGACGGGTTCGTACTCAGATACATACGCACAGGCTTTAAACATGTCTGTACTCGCCTAAGCAGTGCCTCACCATCTATTTACCATGCTGCGGGGAGGGAGGAGGGCTCCCACGTATGCGCGCTCCATGCCGCTATGAGAAGCAAGCAGTGTAGACCTACCTTGAGGAGAGAGCTCAAACGTAGCTTGTCAGCGGCTGACTCAGCAAGAGGGACCCATGCTTTGCATGCTAGCCTGTGCTTTGGGAGATCCAGATTGGGTTTCTTGCTCACTAGAGGCGGATTAGGGGTTTGTGGGGCCATGGGCCAAAGCAAGTGGGGGCCCCTCCCTATACTTTCTGCCTGCAGTTCCCCCCACCCCGCCTCTCCCCCTGCGCTCCTGCTGGGGAAATGGGGTAGGAGCACAGGGGCTTGCCCTGCCACTCCCCCTCCGTCCCGCACTCCTGCCAGGAGTTGGGTCGGGGTGCAGGGGTTTCCCCCACCTGCCCGGTGCTCCTGCCGGGGAGCGGGGTTGGGGCATGGGGGCTTCCCCCGCTCCCCAGCAGGAGTGGCGGGTGGAGCAGGACAAGCCCCCGCTCCCCAGCAGGAATGCAGGGCAGGCAGAGCTGGTCTGGGCATGGGAGTGTCCATTTTTCTGGGGGGCCCCCAATTGGCTGTGGCCCCTGGGCATGGGCCCTATTGGCCCAGTGGCTAATCTGCCACTGGCTCTAACACAAGCTTTCTGCAAAACCTGGGCAAGTCACTTAGCCTCCCTGTGCCTCAGGTGCCTCCCTCTAAAACAGGGACACTAGCACTACCCAGTGCTGTTGTGAGGGTAAATACATTAAAGATTGGGAGGCGCTCAGGCACTGCAAGAATGGGCCCCAGATAAATAGCTAAGCTATCTAGAAATAGATATGCCCCTACCCTATTTCCAGAGCCACTCTCAAAGCTGGGTGCGCTTCCCAAAGAGGGGAGCCATAGCCTTTGCAGAGATTTTCAGATGTGCCTGGAAATACATTGACTATGCAATATCTTCTATTAAAAGAGAAGCTGCTGACACATGTAACTTGGGAGCGTGCTTTAATGGAGTTGCCTGGAGTTAAACAGAAATTTGACTGTTGCTGAAGGTGAACAGAAGTTATGGGCCAAATTCTGCCCTCAGCAGCATTAGTGCTGAGAAGTTGCTAGGAAATAGTACTGCAAGTGTTAAATTTACATAGTCAATAGGAGTCTGTAGATATAAAGGAGGGCAGGATTTGAGCCATTGGACCTGAATCTACCACCCTTACTAAGGTTTTGTAGAACATGCCTCCAAAATAAGGTGATGAGACAATGCAAAGAGAAATATGTGCTGCTTATGATGAGTGAAAGAGGCAAAATCTGGCTTTTAATGTTTAGGGAAAGTAAGAGTGAATTATATGTACGCTCCTTCTCTCACAGGTCTGGGACAAACTGCAGCTAGACAAGTGAAATGTGTAATTTAAGTAGTGCAATTTAATTTGTTTAGTGTTTACAACAGTTACAGTGTTACCTACTCTCACGATTTTGTCACAAGTCTGGTGATATTTTCTTTAAGCCTCAGCTTCTGAAGTCGTGGGATTATGTCAGACTCTCAGCTTTTATTAAAAAAACAATAAGCAAGTTTCCAACCCTTAACGGTTGCATAGAAAACTTGGAAAAGCTGAAGGCTTTAAGGCTCAGAAACTAAAAAGCAAATTAACCCCCTCAAATTTATTTTAAAAAATCTCTTTTTCTTTAATCAACTCATGATTGAGTTCTGGGGCCTGACATGTTTTTTGAACACTTAAGGTTGGGAGTATTACAGTTAGAAAACGTTAATTATATAAACAAGAGTATATCCCATGTTTATCTATCATCTCAAGATAGTTATATAGAGACAAGAGGAAGAACAAAAATATGCCTACCAGTAAATCAGATTTTTAATCTGTTCAGGTGCATTGTTACAGTAATGACATGTTCAAATGGGGACACGTGCATACTAATAGTTAACTAAGTACTAGAGCTGGTTGAAAAATTTCTGATGGAATATTTTCCATCTGAAAATGCTGATTCAATGAAATAAAAATGTTTTGCAGGAATGTCATCAAAATTTTCACAGGAAAATATCTAAATGTTTAATTTCCACTTTAACTTTTAGACTTTTCTGTTGTATTATTTATAATATAATATAAAAGTCAAAACAAATGTTTCAAAATCAAAACTGTAAAAATATTTTGTTTTGCAAAAAAAATTCCTACATTTTGACTTGTCATCCAGATTCTAGACTAAAGCAAATTTTGAAAGCTCAGGATTTCCCACAGGATGGAAATTACATTTTCCCACTAACTACATTTGTTTGTGCAATTGATGCATTTGCATGTGCAGTTATGTGCATGTGCATGTGCATGAATTTCACTCAGTCGGTTGCACAGGTAGTGTATGTGTGCAAAGCTGCCCATGTTGTGGGACGTCTCAGTGGTTTAGAAATGACTATACAATATTGAAGCACTGTATGTTAAGGAGTGGGTTGTGTGCTCACATATGTGCAGGTTCATAGGGGAAAAAAGCCTCATGCCCTGCTGAGATTCATGGCTCCAGTTGCATGGAAGGAAAGCCGGGATTGTTCAGCCAGTACTTCCCCAGTGAACTATTGGGTGGGGATAGGGAGCAGAGGGAGCTGAGACAGGCAGATGGTAGGTGGAGCCATGATTCATTCTCCCTACCGTGGGGAAATGTGCTTAAGGTTGGCGGGTTGTCTGTGGGCGAGGACTGGCCTGCCTCCCAAAGTCAGTGAAAGGGAGGGATCATTGTCCAGGATGGGTTGTAGATCACTGATGATGCGTTGGAGAGGTTTAAGCTGAGGACTGTAGGTGATGGTCAGCGGAGTTCTGTTGGTTTCTTTTTTGGGCCTGTCTTGTAGCAGGAGGCTTCTGGGTACACGTCTGGCTCTGTTGATCTGTTTCTTTATTTCCTTGTGTGGCTATCGTAGTTTTGAGAATGCTTGGTGAAGATCTTGTAGGTGTTGGTCTCTGTCTGAGGGGTTGGAGCAGATGTGGTTGTACCTCAGCGCTTGGCTGTAGACGATGGATCGTGTGGTGTGTCCGGGGTGGAAGCTGGAGGCATGAAGGTAGGTGTAGCGGTCGCTGGGTTTTCAGTATAGGGTGGAGTTAACGTGGCCATTGCTTATTTGTACTGTGGTGTCTAGGAAGTGGACCTCCCGTGTAGATTGGTCCAGGCTGAGGTTGATGGTGGGGTGGAAGCTGTTGAAATCATGGTGGAATTCTTCCAGGGTCTCCTTCCCATGGGTCCAGATGATGAAGATGTCATCAATATAGCGTAGGTAGAGAAGGGGCAGGAGTGGACGAGAGCTGAGGAAGCGTTGTTCCAGGTCAGCCATAAAAATGTTGGCATATTGTGGGGCCATGCGGGTGCCCATGGCTGTGCCACTGGTCTGGAGGTATATATTGTCACCAAATTTGAAATAATTGTGCATGAGGATAAAGTCACAGAGCTCAGCAACAAGTTGTGCTGTGTCATCATCAGGGATACTGTTCCTGACAGCTTGTATTCCATCTGTGTGAGGGATGTTTGTGTAGAGAGCCTCTACATCCATGGTGGCTAGGATAGTATTTTCTGGGAGGTCACCAATGCATTGCAGTTTTCTTAGGAAATAAGTGGTGTCACGGGGATAGCTGGGAGTGCTGGTGGCGTACAGTCTGAGTAGGGAGTCCACATATCCAGACAGTCCTTCAGTGAGAGTGCCAATGCCTGAGATGATGGGGCGTCCAGGATTTCCAGGTTTGTGGATCTTGGGTAGCAGATAGAATAACCCCGGTCGGGCCTCTAAGGGTATGTTGATTTGTTCCTGTGTTAGTGTAGGGAGTGTCCTGAGTAGATGGTGCAGTTTCTTAGTGTATTCCTCAGTGGGATCTGAGGAAAGCGGCCTGTAGAATTTGGTATTGGAGAGTTGTCTGGCAGCCTCCTTCTGGTAGTCAGACCTGTTCATGACGACAACAGCACCTCCTTTATCAGCCTCTTTGATGATAATGTCAGGGTGGTTTCTGAGGCTGTGGATGGCATTGCGTTCTGCACGATTTAGGTTATGAGGCAAGCGATGTTGTTTTTCCACAATTTCTGCCTGTGCACATCGGCGGAAGCATTCTATGTATAGGTCCAGACTGTCATTTCGACCCTCAGGAGGAGTCCATGTGGAGTTCTTCTTCCTGTGTTGTTGGTGGGAGGGTATCTGTGTATCAGTGCGCTGTTCAGTGTTACCTTGAAAGTATTCTTTGAGTCAGAGGCGGCGAAAGTAGGCTTCCAGATCACCGCAGAACAGTATCACGTTCGTGGGGGTGCTGGGGCAAAAAGAGAGTCCCCGAGATAGGACAGACTCTTCTGCTGGGTTGAGTGTGTAGCTGGATAAATTGACGATATTGCTGGGTGAGTTAGGGGTACCCCTGTTGTGGCCCCATGTGGCAGGTAGGATTTTAGACAGCTTACAGTCCTTTTTCCTTTGTAGAGAGGTGAAGTGTGTAATGTAGATCTCCTGTCTTATTTTAGTAAAGTCCATTTGTGTGGAGGGTTGGTTATTTATGAAAGTCTCCAGGTTGGAGAGCTCTTTCTTTGATAATGTATGGCATAATCTCTTACTGTGGTCAGTGCAGTATGTAGTAGTAATTGGATGTGGCAGCATAAGAGGGACAGAGCCAAGTGGTGTAGTTCCCCATCTTGCCACAAGGGGGGATGCTTATAGACGACGGTGGTGGTCCCCAACCTTTTTCATCTGGCGGGCGTCAGACGACGAGCCACGGAGGACCATGGCAGCGGACGAGCATCCGCCAAAATGCCGCCGACAAGAGGCAACGACAATAGGCATCGCTGCCGAAATGCTGCCAATATTCGGCGGCATTTCGGCAGCGATCCCTCTGGATGACGCTACTTCTTGGTGGCATTTCGGCGGATGCTTGTCAGCTGGCCAGTAGGCGGGCGCACTTAGACGCCCCGGTGGGTGCCATGGCACCCACAGTCACTGCGTTGGGGACCCCTGGTCACTAAGGCATCATATTGCACTCCCCTATTTCCAACCAGTGGGGCTGCCTCTTGTAAAGGGCAGACACAGAATCAGGGAATAGGAGAGATGAATTTCAATTGGGTCTCTGGAACACAATGCCTGCTTGGCTTTGTGCCATCTCATAACCTGGCCCTACATCCCTCCATAGGTCTTCATAATGCTTGACTACAACATGCGGCAAGTCAGGTATCAAACACAGAGATGCATTAAACCAAAGTTGCCTTATTTAGGTGCTGTGCTGGATAACAACTTGCCATAGGGTGATCCATTGAGAATGTATAAGAAATGTCTTTTCTAAGAGCTATTGCGATAAATTATTGGATGACGCGGCTGCATGGAGTGATCCTTTCACTGTTGTGTGCTTGTTTTTGAAAGGATTTTAAATGGAAAAATAGGCTCCCACTGCATCTTAATTCAAAGGATAACTGCCCAAGTAAGTTCAATATTTGGAAATGGGGCTCTAAATCTTCAGGGTCGGTTAAGCTACAATATATATGTGATTCCCAGGTTCTCTTGTGTTTAGTAATAACACAAAAGAAATTGCAACAGAATGATGCACTATAAAACAACATGGCAACATAGATAAAGATGTGAATATATATCAAGAAAAAATGAAGCTTGAAACATTTTCATTTGTATCCAAGGTTTAAGAATAAAAGCTGAGAAACTCTTATTCTCCCCTAAGGTTTCCAAATTCCACATCTAGTTTCACTGGAGCGCCAGCTTTTATTCCCATTGAGTTTCAATCTCTATTAGTGACATCCAGACAAGTGGAGTTGGCACATGGCTCATACCTCTCAAAAGAAGACATTTTATTTCAACTGGCTTTATGCTGAACAACCACCTCTTTCTAGACGAGAAGCAAATAAGTGTAGCTTGTAGCATCAATAATCAGTGCATCGAGCTCTTAAATTTAGATGCAGATAAGTATGCAGGGCTGGTCCTCCAGACTTTTTTCTTTCTTAAGCTTACATCAACCTATCAGCTCCCTTCATGTTGACAGGTGCTTTAGAAAGGCAGTTCCCACCCCACGGGACTGACTTTGAAATCACAAGAGAGGGAGCTGGCACTCAGCTTGAAATGTATTAGACAGGGAATAATATGGAGCAGAAACTTCTGGAAAAATCTTCCTCCCACAAAGAAGTGAAACCAGGTACTCGCACATCCTTGCTTCCTCCTCAAAAAATGGGTCCTATCCATAGGAGTCTCATAGGTCCTCTAAGCCATTTGGGATCCTAGTCTCCTTTCCCCCTGATCCAGGCACCGATGGACAGTGTTTCAATACCAGGATGAGGAGGTCTGACCCAGCCCTGTGTTTTGTGGGTCCTATGCAAAGTAACACCTGTAGCCCATTTCAGGTACTGCAGGCCAGGTAGTAGCATGAAATGACTCCATGCTTCTAAAACTAAATTGGCTCTTTATTAAGAAGACTATTTACAGAGGTGCTGAAACTGCAGCTAGCATTCAAGCTATGAACACACAGACTGACTTGCTGGTGCCTCCTCCAAACTTCTCCCTCCTGCAATCTGTACTCCTCCCTAAAGGCTGTTGCAGGGACCATCCAGTTCTCTCTGCCCCCCATGGGCAGGTCTCTCTCTATTTCCATGTACTCATGGTGACCTTCTGAATATCTGTGGCCTCCTTCACCAGTCTACCCCTATCTGTGTGTACTTTCCGCACACCCCTATGGACCAAGGTGATGGAGTGGAAGTGTAAGGCTGGAGAGAAGTTAGGGAATATATTCTCATTCATGGCCCTTTGGAATGGAAATTGATAGGGCAGCTGATGCGGAATTGGGGTTAGCAGTGTGGCTGGCAGGGAACTTTGTGTCCAGGAGGTGGGGACCTAGGCTTTGTGCATATTCCTTTCCACATCGAGGGAGGGGTAAATTGGGTAATACATTCATACTACTCAGGCTTTTGACCAGGGCAGGACGGTACAAATCTGGGTTCCCCAGGTGGGGAGCTGGGGGTATTTTGGCTGAAGACTCTATTGTTGGTTCATGCAGTGGCTGGGCAGAGCATTCATGAACACAGCTGGGTGTGGTCTCTGCCTGTGGATGTTGGTAGGAGTGCAAGTTTGGAGGGTTTTGCAGCGTGTCACCATGTCTCAGAGTGAGGGGGAGCCCAGATTGGTGAGACAGAGGGCTCAGCTGTGCCCCAGTTCCAGGTGGCACTCCAGGCAGGAGAGAGTGGGGAGGACCTGTCACATTAGCCAGCCAGCAATATGTTGTTTTGTAATATCCCTGCCTTTAGATTATTAACAAAAGGTAATCTGGAGAAATAGTTCCTGAATAATCAACAACTGATTTAAAATAAATCAACTCTGTGACTATTCAGCCAACCATTCCCAGAATCAGGAAGTCCAGTATCCAATCAGCAAGATTGATAGAAAGAGCTAAAGAGGCTGGTATTTTCTTTAGCCAGATACATTTCTACTGTGCAATCACCATCCTAGGCCACAAACAGTGTAAAATTCCTGACTTGGTTGTAAAGTCCACGTTCCTGGAACCACTTGCTTTCTTGTCTTTAAAGCAATATAGAGGTGGCATTTTGTAGGACGGGGAGCACAGTTACAGGAGGGACTCCAGAGCGATACCACAGAGATCATTTAACACAGGAACTGACAGACTAGATCAGCCCTGCAGTCCATCTTGTGTTATGACCAGTGGATTTGGAGTCAGTGAGCCCAGAGAGAGCCTACAGACACAATGACAGATCAGAGAGGCAGACAACCAGACGGAGGCCATCCCCACAGGTAGAGAAGGTGGAGACTCCACAGAGAGACAGTTTGCGAGACTCAGCGACAGGTGACGGGAAGACAGATAGGTCACTTCCGGCATTGTTGCCTGTTGGGACACCAAACTACCAGCTGAGTCTGTGGTAAAGGCAAGACTACAACTACGGGCTAGCAAGCCCAAGGGAGATGGCTTGGGAGTCTGGGCGTCTGTTTGTTTTCAATGTTTCTATTAAAATGTTCGTAAAATAAGGAAGACGTACCATGATCAGCAAATAGGAGTGAGAGGGCCCTGGCCCCTGGAGGGACTGTTACTGAGGGAACATTGGGAAAGCGAGGACTTGGGCTGGGAGGATGCACCCATGTGGATGGAGCAGTGCTCTGGGTTTAATAGAGTTCCACTTGTTCAGCTTAACCTGTGCTCAGCTTCACTCTTTGCTAATGAAACATGTCATCCAATGCCCTGTCTCCAATACTGGCCAGTACCGATTTATCCAGGGAAGGTGGCTAGAAACCCTTTAAAGAACAGTTAAGAAACTGCTCCTATGGACAAGTTCTGCTAATCTCCTCAGTTACGCCTTGTGCCCTGAAACATTAGGGTTCGTATCCTACCTCATGCAACTGTGGAAGGCTCAGAGGTGTCCAATGCTCCTCACCTCACAAGACTCAGAACCAGCTGATGAGTTCCAGTTTCAACCCCCTTAAAGTAACAGGACTCATATTTAAAGTGGCAAGTATATATTTATATGAAACACACAGCTAGGATGACACCCAACCACACAGATTGTCTCTTTCCTCTCTGTGTGCCACCCCTATATCTACATCCCTTCCCACTATCCAAGAAAGGAGAAGCATATTTAACACTGTGATCCAGGTCACTCACCTTGTGGTTTTGCACAGTCATTACTTGCATCTTCTTTAACACTCATTAACAGATGATTGTTTCTAGAGCAAAGATGTACACAATGTAATTAGAATCTTTCTGCCCACTGGTTTCAAATTCTCTAATCACTGAGTAGATCTGCACAATGCTGTCTGTGTTCCCTCCACAGATGACTATTCCTCTCCCTGCACAACAGTAGATCAATTAGGGGTTGGTTTGGTTTGTTTTAGACAGAAAATATGAAGCATCCCCCGTATTCTCCTCCTGCTTTTTATTGAGTGGAATAGTCCTTGTTGGTTTTGAATAACTATTAGCTATCATTTGTGATATCTGTAAATCACTCAAATAGCCTTTTATCCCTCATTATTCTTATTAGTTATATTTTGATAGCATCTAAGGGTATGTCTACAGTGCACTGTAAATCCAGGTCTGTGGGACCTGTGCTCTGCAGACTTGGTGTTTCCAAACCCACATTTGTGTGTCCACACTGCATTGCAAACTTGGTTTGCAATTGCTGGACCCAGGTCTGAGAACTGTGCTGATGCATCCATTCTGCCCTACTGGACATGAGACGTCTGCTTCTGGGGACCCAAGCATGAGCTAAGTTCTTACCACAAAATGACAGGGCTTGGCCCAAGTTCACAGCAGGACTTGAGCTTGGATCCACCCCTCCCCACCAGGTGAATCGTAGGACCCAAATCCTGAGGACTTACTGACCCAAATCAGAAAGATTTGAGTGTGTATGAGCAGGCAGTGGGGATGGGTTCAACTTGACTCTGAGCCAGGGTTTACAATGCAGTGTAGACATACCCAAGTTGCCCCAGTCATGGACTAAGACCTGTCGTGTGACTTTAGTGAACAACAGCTATTCTATGACCTAATTTGGCAGCTAAGATCAGCTCAAGCATCATAAATATGGAAATTTCTGGGTTGTGACCTGAGCAAAACAACGTAGCATGAAAGGTTTTATGTCAGTCAAAATGTGTGTCTGTATAACAAGGTGTCCCATATGTGGAAGTGATAGATATGCCATTTAATCATGAAAATCAGTGATAAATTGCTCCTTGGGGCAGAGACTCTGTGTTTGTAAAATGCCTAATGCAATGAGGTCTGGTCCATGACTGGGGTGCTAGGTGCCACTGCAATAAACATAAATAAAAAAATTACAGCTCCATGTTGATTAATTGTGAAATCATGTGACAAATGGAAAGTCATGTGATAAATACATTTAGACTAAAATCCTGGCTCCAGTTAAGTCAATGGGGCCTATGCCACTGATGTCAGTGGGGCTGAAAGTTCACCCTTATTGTACATCCTTGAGTACCTCCATGCCCTCTGATCCATCCCACTTGGTACTACTTCAGCATACCAACCGCTTCACACCGCCATCATTTTAAAATAAATCAGTGCACCAGAGCTATGGGTTCACGTTCCCCAAACAGCAGCTTCTCCCAGGTGGATCAATATGACATCAAATAGCAACTTTTCTACCCCTCACTGTTTCACCACTTCAAAGCCTGATATATCTCAGGCCTCTCAGACTAGAAAATTCATCTTTCCACTGTTGCGAAGGGGAGATTTTCAGGATTCCAATGAGACTCCTAGCACTGGATGGGCAGGCATCCTAGAATAGGAGACCTTAAAAACAGGACATTTTAGGTCATTTTTAGAGGTTTTTATGAGATCTGTACTATTGGACTCATGGTAACTAAGGCCAAAGAGCTTTGAAACACACACTTAACTTTAAGCTCATATTTAAGTGATTTGTTTTCTCAGGGTCTAATACATGTGGCTTTACTTGCTAGACTGGAGCTAAATGAAGGTCAGTATAGTGTGACAGACCCAGACCAATGGGGTACAGGAGTCTGGTAGAGGGCAAATATACTGGTCACTGGATGAGTAGTTTTCTGTTCCCTGAGTGACCAGAGCAGGGGCTGCACTAGAGTAACCAGGAACCTGCTAGAACCAGTTAAGGCAGGCAGGCTAATTAGGACACCTGGAGCCAATTAAGAAGAAGCTGCTAGAATCAATTAAGGCAGGCTAATCAGGGCACCTGGGTTTTAAAAAGGAGCTCACTTCAGTTTGTGGTGTGAGTGTGAGGAGCTGGGAGCAAGAGGTGCAAGGAGCTGAGAGTGAGAGGGTGTGCTGCTGGAGGACTGAGGAGTACAAGCATTATCAGACACCAGGAGGAAGGTCCTGTGGTGAGAATAAGGAAGGTGTTTGGAGGAGGCCATGGGGAAGTAGCCCAGGGAGTGTAGCTGTCATGCAGCTGTTACAGGCGGCACTATAGACAGCTGCAGTCCACAGGGCCCTGGGCTGGAACCCGGAGTAGAGGGCGGGCCCGGGTTCCCCCCAAACCTCCCAATTGACCTGGACTGTGGGTTCTTCCAGAGGGGAAGAACCTCTGGACTGTTCCCCAACCCATATGGTGAATCTCTGAGGCAAGAAAATCTGCCAATAAGCGCAGGACACACCAAGATAGAGGAGGAACTTTGTCACAATAGGTGTTTCATATTAGCTTTCTATCTTTGCTGAGTTTTCCCCAGATTAGCAGTGAAGGACCTCCCACCTTCCCCAAATAGAAAGTGTGTGTATTTAGCTACAGCGTGTGTGTTCATCTGTTTTTTTGACTTTGCATTTTTCTTAGATGTGGTTTCCATTTTGTCTCTTTTATAATTAATCCAAGATCCTCACTCCCTCATTTGTACTTTATATTTTCCTTTACCCCATGTAGGGTTCAATTCATCAAAGCCTGAAGTGAAATAAAAACTCACAAGAGAAACCAACAAACCTGCCTGCAGCGATAGCTTTCAGGAGTGCTACGACTCGTGAGTTGTTCATCCCCCTGCTGATATAGCAAAACTCCAAGTGCAAATTATTTCTTTGGCTACAAACTCCTCAACAGGGTGTTGCTTCTAGAGCTAGAATACAGTAAACCACAAGAGTGGAGTGCTAGTTGTCAACCACCGGGAAGCAGTTCTAGATTCAGACCAGCAAAAGGATTTCTTGGATCCTTGTTACTGTTATTACTAGGTGAAAGCCCATGCAGTCATACAGGTGTAATTTGTCCAGGGAAAAAAGAGGAAAATGGCTGTGAACTGACAAATTGGACGGTAATAGACCATGAATCCAAGGGACGATTGATCCCAACCATCCTGGTAACTGTTTCCATCACTTCACACTGACTGTACAGACATTCATCTGAAATCAACAAGATAAAGTTCTTGTCTTTATTGAATTTCATTTTGGAAGGGAAAAATCAAATGCACAACTGCAAAATGGGAAATAACTGGCTGGATGATAGTATTGCCAAAAAGGACTTGGGAATTATAGTGGATCACAAATTTAATATGAGTCAAGAATATGATGGATTTGTGAGCAAGGCTAACATTCTGGCGTGTGTTGACAGGAGAGTCATGTGTAAGGCATGTCCCACTCTCCTCAGCACTGGTGAGATCTCAGCTGGAGTACGCTGTCCAATTCTGGGCACCACATTTTAGGAAAAATGTGGATTAATTGGAAAGTGTCCAGAGAAGAGCAATAAAAATGATAAAAGGTTTAGAAAACCTGACCTATGAAGAAAGGCTTAAAACCCTGGTCCCTTTGAGTCTTGAGAAAAGACGAATGAGAGAGGCCCTGAAAAACAGTCTTCAAATACCCATAGGTGCTGGACCTAGGGGTCCTGGGGGTGCTGCCATACCCCCTGACTTGAAGTGGTTTCCATCATATACAGGGTTTAGTTTGGTTCAATGGTTCTCAGCACCCCCACTATAAAAATTGTCCCAGCACCTCTGCAAATATGTTAAGGGCTGTTGTAGAAAGGACAGTGATCAATTGATCTCCATGTCCACCCAAGGTAAGACAATGGGTTTAATTTGCAGCAAGCAAGATTCAGGTTGGACATTAGAGAAAAAAACCCTTTCTAACTCTAAGGGTTGTTAAGCTTTGGAACAGGCATACAAGGGAGATTGTTGAATTCCCGTCACTGGAGGTTTCTACGAACAGGTTGGACAAACACCCTCTCAGAGATCACCTAGGTTTACTTGATCCTGCCACAGCACAGAGGGCTGCACTTGATTGTCCTCTTGAGGTCCCTTCCAGTCTGACATTGTTTATGGTTCTAGGCTTCATGTAGACACACAGTGACAATCCTTGTATTACTACTTGTATTATAGTAGCACTTAGCCACCCCTACTGAGATCAAGGCCTCATTGTATTAGACACACAGAGATGGTTCCTGCCCCCAAACAGCTGAAAATCTAAATAAGGAAGTCCGAGAAAAGGCAAGAGAAAGGAATAATCTAGTGCAGTGTTTTTCAATGACTGGTCTATGGCCTGGCACGGTTCCTAAGATCTCTCTGACACAGTTTAGGAAGGGAACACGCTAGTCCCTGGTATCAAAAAGGTTGAGAACCGCTAGTCTAGTGGCTAGGACAGCAGCCTGGGAGTCAGGATATCTGGTTTCCATTCTCAGCTCTGACCATAACCTTGGGCAAGCGACTCCCATCCTGTGCCTGTCCTGTTGGACAGTCAGGGACTGTCTCTTACGATATGTTTTTAACATGCTCAGTTCAAGGGGCTCAGCTGAGGACTCTACGCTCTGCTATAATACAGAAATATAATTATTAGTCCCATTTTACAGAAATAGAACTGTGAGGCCAAAAGGCCAAACGATTTGCCCCAGTTCACACACAATCTGTGGTAGGAATTGATGTCTGATCCCTGAGTCCCAGGCCCGTGCCTTCACTTCAAAACTTGTCTTTGCAAAGTACAAGGATGCAGAATTGTCAAGATCAAGCAATGCTGCAAGCAGCCTCCCCCTATGTTAAGTGACTTGTGAATAAAGCAGAGTGAGTGATTCATAATAAATAATTTCTTTGATGAATCTTGACTGCTTTTCATTGACAAATTGTTCACAAAGAGATTTCAATTTGCTCAGATTTATTCAGAATTACTCAATGAATAGTGTCTATGAATAATACCTGATCTGTAGCTCATTCACAAGCAAGTCATTGCAAATATTTGATGTTGGAAATCCGAGATGTTTTTAGTGGACACATATGTCAAATGGCCTATTTCTGGGCCCTGATTGGATGAGCGCAGGTGTTAGAAACAGGTTCCTGAAGCAGATCTTTGCAATTAGACATTCAGAATTCATTTCTGGCAAATATTCTGCAATCCTCACGTTAAAAATCATTGATTCAGTCAACATTCCTGCCAATAAATGTATTTACTAGAATGAGCACAGTCAAAGTAAATTGGTTAGAAAGTCAAAATGATATTCACAGAACACTTTCACAGTCTTTCCCCATTTTAGTGGTGAGTTCTCATGGGGAACTGCAAACCAAGAGACACTGCACAATTTGTAAGGTAAGGAGGAAGAGATGACAGCAGCTGACTGGAAGGATCTCTGTGGTGGAAGAAGATAAGAATTGAATCCACTGTACTGAACATGGGAAGACCACCAGAAGAGGAGATTTAAAAAAAAAAAAAAAAAAAGCAAACAGGTAATGAAGGAAAGTCAGTCAGAAGTGAAGCACAACTGAGAACTGTGTGAGGGGAGGGAAAAGGGCTTAGTTACAAGAGAGAGAGAGACAGAATACGTAAAGACATGAATGCAGAAACGAACTGAAGATTACCAGAGGAAATTGGTGCAGGAACAAACTGCGGACTCAGCTGAACAGCTACATGACCTAACTTTTTGGAAACAAAACCTGAGTTTGGATGTGTTAAGCAGATATGAAGAGGAGGTAGGCAGAGCCCAGAACAAGGGGGCAGAGCGGCCAAGACCGAGAAAGAGCTTTAAAATTATTAAAGCCTTTACAGGGAAGCAAGAGGGATGGAGCTGGGAGTTTCATTTGTATTAAATTCAAGCGCAGCAAAACCATTTTATCGGTTCAAGTTCAACTCTGGTCTGAAACGTGACTTTAAAAAAGCATCTGTTTAGTCAATAGAGCCATTCCTTGTGGGACTCAGTCATTGGTATTTCAATGCATTTTACTCCTGGCAGCCCAACCCAGCCAACACAGTGCCAGGAGAGCAAGGTGGACTCCATTCCTTCCTGTGTATCACCCACGGTCCGGCTTCCCACATGCCAGCCAGTTCCACCCTCATAGCCCCCTGCAGGCGGTGGGACGGTGCAGGCCTGCAGAACCTTTATCACCGGGGATAGCGCATGGGGATAAAGGAGCCCACTGACTCCTCAGCCACCATCACTTTCATTTAAACAACTTGTCGCCGCCTTCAGTGGGCTGCCTAACTCGGCTCCTTCCTACTTTGTGAGCTTCATGTTGTCCCCTGTCCCCTCCACTCTGCCAATGCTTCCAGTCTTGTCCAGCCATGGCCCTTTCCTCCACAGACTCTTTGTCCTACCCTGGGCTCTGCAGAATTCTTTCCAGGTCTTGCAGACAGCATCACCTCCAGGGTTTTCTCCCTGGAGACTCCCATCTGCCTCTCCCCAGGCTGCATGTGTCCCTACAGCTCTCTCTTTCCTGTGGAAACCCAACCTGGAGTTGTGCCCCAGGGTCTTGCCCTTGTGCCAAGGATCATCATAAGGTCTTGCTCCACCCCTGTGGCTTCCCAGAGTGTCTCCTGGCCCTTGGCCAAAGCTCCCTTCTCAGGAGAGGACCCCAAGGCCTATTGTCCGCCTGGTCTTCCTGCCTCCCTTGTCCTGCCCTGAAATCTTTCTTTTATTAATCTCCCCACTCCTCACAGCTGGGATTCATCCTTAATTCAGCCACCCAGCTCTTCCCCAGCTGGAATGAATCCTAAACTGGGCCTGGTCCACTCTCCGAGGCCAACCAGGTGCACCAATTGCTCTCAGGTGCCAGTAACTCTCCCTCTGCTCATCTGTTTGCCCTTAGATCACGAGCTCCTTGGAGCAGTGTCCATCTTTGGAAGTATTTTGAAATTGTCTAGCCCCTAGTGCAGCAGGAGTGAATTATTTTTTGTCAAAGTCCACATTTCTTGTTCAAGGTATAGTCAACGTCCAGACTCCAGAGAAAATAAAAAATAACAACAATAATGGTAATAATAAATAAATAAAAAGATTTCGGGGTCTGTTCAAAAGCATCTGGCAGTCTGGATTTGGCCTGCCGTCCGCCTATTGACTACCCCGACCTAGTGGATGCTACCCTAGATAATCCTCACCATCATAATGTATCATTATGCTGGATGTTATCCTCGTTGTTGTCATGCCTACACCTTTTAATACATTCTCCCCTAAAAATGGAATGACTTGGGCCAGCTATTAAAGTGAGCAGGATTAAACCATGTCTTCAGTGTAAACCAAAGGAAGCAGTTAATTGGGAGAAATGGTGACGGTATTTATAAAGGGAAGAAAGAACCCTGGTTAGCTCACATGGACTACAGAACTGTTATTACTTTTTGGAGCCCACTCTCCGAAGGTCTCCAATACACCAGGCAAAATTATTCTGCCTTTTTGCTCTGGCAAGCTAAAGAAAATGTTCCTTTATAAAACCTTGCATGTCCCTTTCGTGCTTGCTTTCTCACACGAGGATGTGTAGTTAGGTTTCCCCACTGACCTAATTATCTGTTTCTTTTCAACCACAACAGGTTTTGTACAGCACAGCAAGCAAACAGCCAAAGGTGTCTGACCCTTCATGAAAGAAGCAGGGAATCCCCTGGACAGGCCATTCCAGGCCTGTGGGCTCCTTTAATCTTTCATAAGGTCTCTTACAACTTCAGCAGTCATGTACATGCTGTAAAATGCTGTTCCTACAATGCTTTTCTTAAGCCCCCATTGACTTAGTGAATACTCTTTCCATATTCTCATTGTCAGTGTCCTTTGCTTTTTGCAGGACTTTTAGACCTATTTCAGTTGTACAGTTGTTCTTTTGTAATTCATGTATACTTCCCTCTGAGAATTAGTGCACTAAATCAGATGTCCTCTGGGACATGAATGACACAGTACTAGCCAGGGTAGGGCCTCATCCAAAGCCCAGTGGAACCAGTGAAAAGAGTCCAGTTGGATTTTGGACTTTATCTCAAGCACTTAATATCGGACATGGTCTCTGCCACTATAATATGTCGATCCACTAGAGATGCTGAACTCAGGCACTGCACTGATGCAGACCATATCAGAACCTAGACTGATGCATAAGTGCTGGAACTGGGGGTGCTGGAGGTGCTGCGGCACCCCCTGCCTTGAAGAGGTTTCCATCATAGACAGGGTTTACAGTTTGGTTTAATGGCTCTCAGCATCTCCACTATAAAAATTGTTTCAGCAGCTCGGGACTGATGGATAGAACTATAGCAAGTGCTACTCTGTAGTTACGGGAACGCTCTCGCTATAGGGTAAAGGTGCAAAACTAGATCTGTTCAGAATTTTTTCAAAGAAATTTTGACTAAAAATGGGGCTTCCACAACAATGGTGTGTGTGTGAGAGAGAGAGAGAGAGAGAGAGAGAGAGAGAGAGAATGGAATTTCTTTAGCAATTTTGTTTTGACAAAATTTCACAACAAAAAAATTCTACCACAATATTTTTTTTTTTGAAAGTTTCTAAACATTTTTTGTTTCAAAACTGTGGGAAAAGGCCAGTTTTGTCACACTCCTCTGCCTTTTCCAGTGGCAAAAAGGAGGGGGATGTTGGTTAAGAAAGGAAGAGAACACAGTATTTTTTCTAAATGAAACATTTTGGAATGATTTTTTCCAAATAAAAAAAATCAGGGCGAAGTTTCCAACAAGATACTTTTTTTTTTCTTCTTCAAAATAACCTTACCATTTTGCAACAAGCTCTACATGCAACAGTCATCTCTCCCTGCTTTCCTTTCAGCTGCAGAAGACAAACATAAACCACTGTATAGATGGCTGGTAGATCTTCTAGTGGGTTTATTGAACCACAGTTTACAATGCACGGCTCTCACACAACTGAGCAGGGGAGTCTTGCTGGAAGGTCAGGCTTGCCGCTGCTAAATGGCACATTTAATTAGCTCTATTTATTTCCCTGAGTTTCTCTGAAGCACACATCCCAAACAAAGAGGAAAGATCCGAAACATGGAGACTTCATCAATGCCCTCAGAAGCCATTCCCAATGGACAAAACACATTTTTTAGGTGTGAAATCCTGGCTCTGCTGAAACCCCCCCACAGACTTTAATGGGGTCAGGATTTCACCCTATCCAGCTCCATCTCCCTGACCCTAGAGTCCTCAGCCCATGTCCTCAACAAAGCCCAGGCAAACAAATCTACCATGTAGACTACCCTACCGGTAAAATTTTCATAAGTCCTAAGTGACTTAGGAAACCAAGTGCCATTGAAAGTCAATGGGGATGTAATAGAGTCCTCAGTGGGTTAGGTGGCCTAGCAGTTAGCACACCTAGCACCACCTCCCAGTGGGGAGATCCTGCAGTCCAGGCCCTCTGTTAATCAGAGGTGTGTGTTGGGGGGCAGGTGGCTTGGATCCCACCTGTAGCCAGGTCAGCCCACTCCACTGGGCTCTGATCCATGGAGGATCAACAGTATCTGGTCCCCAAGGTGCTCTCTGAGTTACCCTCCCTCAGTCACTTCCTACCACTGCTTTTCTCCCCCAACTTCTGATTGATGGTGAAAATAAAAAGCAATCAACCCATCAGCTCAACCAGGCTCAATATGCAGCCTCATCCACTCAGTAAGCCTTCTCCAGCCCCCTTGTCAGGCTAGGTATGTCCTCCTCCCCACTCTGAGCTAGGTGGCTTCCTTTTCAACCCCTTTCTCCAGCTGGAGCATGCCCTGCAGGGTCGGGAGGTGGCAAGGGGCTTCCTGGGCCCAGTACTGTTGTCTAACCCCACTTGTTCCTGTGTGCGGGTTGTTTACCCCATCACAAGGACATAAACGCCTCAGCACATACGTCACTTTTGAAAATTGAACTTGGGTTCCTAAGTCACGTAGGTGCTTTTGCAAATTTCCCCCTAACTATGAACAAATGCAGGCTGTGATGGACCAAGGGAAGTGTGGAATTGAAGAAGGGAGAATAACCTGCCAGCAGCCTTTTAAAGCAGAGGCTGTTACCTTGCGTGACTGCAGTAATGGGAAATTATTTGGGCAAAGGGGAAGCCAGCTCCCAAACCAGACAGGGTTTATAGATTACTAATACTTTAAACACCAATTGGGAGCCAGTGCAAACTACAAAACACCAGTGCAAAATACTCCCTATATGAAGACTGGCTTATAAAGTGGGCAAACACATTGTGCAATACTTTCAAGGCTAGGTTTCCACTGAGATAATATTAACAACACTCTAGGGCCTGATTTGTGAAGGTATTTAGGTGCCTTAAGATACAGCTAGGTACCTAGGGTAGATCAATAAAGGGACTTAAGGCTTGGTATAAAGTAGTTCAGTATTCATCGGAGGAAGCAATGGAAGCCAGGTCTCCCAAGTGAGCTCCCTAACCACCAGGCCAGAGACTCATTCTTTCTCTCCCTGGCTCGCCCAGCTTTAACAGGAGAGACTGAGAATATCCTGGCAGTCAGGAACTCCCCTGGGAGGTGAAGAGAACATAAGAACAGCCATACGAGGTCAGACCAATGGTCCATCTAGCCCAGTATCCTGTCTTCCGACAGTGGCGATAGCCTGATGCTCCACAGGGAATTAATAGAACAAGGCAATTTATCAAGTGTCGTCCAGCCCCAGCTTCTGGCAGTCAGAGGTTCAGGGATACCCAGAGCATGGGACTGCATCCCTGGCCACATTAGCCAATAAACATTGATGGACCCTATCCTCCATGAACTTATCTAATTCTTTTTTGAACCCAGTTATAATTGTGACCTTCACAACATTCCCTGGAAATGACTTCCACAGCTTGACTGTGTGTCGTGTGAAGAAGTACTTTCTTAAGTTTGTTTTAAATCTGCTGCCTATTCATTTCATTGGGTGACCCCTGGTTCTTGTGTTATGTGAAGGGGTAAATAACGCTTCCTTATTCACTTTCTCCACACCGTTCTCTCTGTCTTCATCATGTCTTTTCTAAGATGAACTGTCCAATTCTTTTTCATCTCTCCTCATATGGAAGCTATTCCATACCCCTAAACGTTTTTGTTGCCCTTCTCTGTAGGTTTTCCAATTCTAAAGCATCTTTTTGAGATGAAGCAGTATTCGAGGTGTGGATTTATATACTGGCATTATGATATTTTCTGTCTTATTATCTATCATTTTCTGAGTAGTTCCTAACATTCCATCAGCTTTTTTGACTGCCGCTGCACATTGGGCACATGTTATCAGAGAACTATCCACAATGACTCCAAGATCTCTTTCTTGAGTGGCAACAGCTCATTTAGACCCTATCATTGTATATGTATAGTTGGGATTATGATTTCCAGTGTGCATTACTTTGCATTTATCAACACTGAATTTCATCTGCCATTTTGTTGCCCAGTTTTGGGAGATGCCTTTGTAACTCTTTGCAGTCTGCTTTGGACGTAAGAGACCTGAGTTCAAATCCCTCTTCCCAAATAGGGATTCAAACTTAGATCACTCACGTCCCACACGAGTGCCCTGACCACTGGGCTACTGGCTGTAAAGGCACACCCACTTCCTTTGTTTGTCCACGATAGGTATGCTCTGAAAACACCCCGCCAGGGCTTAGAGGTGAGCTAGGTGCCAAGCAGTTCAATGGAGTCAGGACATAGGCTATTTTGTGTACACCCACTGGCAGACATTTAGACCCCTAAGGGATGTTACTGTTGGAAAAGTAGGCACCTAGGGAATTTAGACACCTCCGGGGTTATGCAGCAGCTGAGCAGGGGGTCTGAGGGTCTCTGAGGCACTTAAATGTTGGATTTAGGCATCTAAAGTGGCAATTAAGCACTTAAGTGCCTTTTTAGATCTAGCCCGGAGTGGGATTTTCAAAAGTGCCTAGGCACCAAACTCCCACTGATTTTAATAGGAGGTAGACTCCTTCATGCTTTTGAAAAATTACACTGACTACCTACCTGCATCTTTAGGCACCTAAATACTTTTACAAATATGGTCCTTTATGCTTATATTGTGCTTTTTCATCCATAGATCTCAAAGCACTTTTACACACAGGGAAAGTGAGGGACAGAGTAGTTAAGTCAATTGCCCACAGTTACACATCAAGTGGTGGAAGAACCAGGAACAGAAACCAAGTCTCCTGCCACCCAGTTCTGTGCCTAAACCACTGACCACATTGTCTTGCCCTGTTGGGCATTATTATATTTGCTTGGTGATTTTTACCATCAGGTGAGAAATTTCCTAAAGGACTTCAGAAGCCTCCCCTAATGTTCACAATTCCTATAGAGCCCAACAGATCCAATGGATGCTCTTCCAGTCAGAACCTTGCATGGTTTCATATGCAGCTGTGCAGGGTTTTTCACAAATAACCCGTAAACAGGTTTCCATGTGGAATGATGGAAGCTCAAATGATTCTACATGAAACCTGAAGGCTAAACTTTGTCTCCCCTCATACAGATGTCCTCTTTTTCTGCAACAGGACAAGGAAACTCCCTGCAATTTCCTCTCACCTTTCAGAGACAAAGAATTAAAATGTTAGTTTTGTTTTAAACATAAAGAGTGTAAAAGTCAATAAACAGCCACTGTTAAAATACGAATTAATCATTATTGCCCTCCTGAACAAACATCTGAAACCATCAAGATATTTTTTATGATCTTTCCCCATTGGTTTGGTTTGTACTGGTGGTTATTAAAGAGAGAGTTAATATGACTATTAGCTAAAAATCTAGGCATGTCCCTTGGCAACAGGCTCTTTCCTTTTGAGTCCTGCACACAAATAGGTTGTCATGAGTACATACCACTGATGGATTCTTAAGAATCTGCCACATTTCTTTCAGTGGGGTTCATTGTGGCAGAGCTGTGACCTTGGCGATGTGTTCATGCAAGGGAGTAAAGTAGTGTAGCTTCCCCCTTGACATTCCTGCGTGGGCTTTCAGCATCAGGGTTTCCAGTGCCATCAGCAGCACTGGTGAACCCCAGGCCTTGTGCTCAGGGATTGCTAGAAGGGAGGGGATTGCAGATAGCTCCTGCACTTGGTGTTGTGGGAAGAGGCTCTCACACAAATGTACGCGCCCAGACAGGACTGGCAGGGGAAACTGGTGGAAGCTAATAACCCACAAGAAACTCCACCTCCCCTGAGTTATGGCCCCGCCCCCATTCAGCTCTGTGGATGAACTGGGACACTGCTACCCACACTCCTGTATCATCTATTCACTGTGAACGCAGTGCTTGTCGATGCCTGCTAATTACAAAGCCGGCAATGCACAATTTGTCAAGAGATAAAAGAGGCAGATGGTGTATTCATTTATTAAAACCCAGCCAGCTCTTTCTATAAGTTGCAGCTCTTTGCTTGTTCTTTAGGATTTACATTTTAAATGATCAGGGATCTAATAAGCCAGCATGGCATCTCATTATCAAAGATGTATCTTCAGGCCTCTACCTGAAGGGAAAGTTGTGGGTTTTTCCACTTCGTATCCCTCAGTTTAAATACCTGCTGGTTTGTTTCATCTCTGCTTTCTACTTCAAAGTTTCCCAGCCCCAGGAGTGTAGCTTTTCGCTCGGCTAGCCGGTGAAACACAACCTCAGAAACCTGCCGCTGAATCCAAACACCAAGCAGCTAAGAAGACGTCGCTGGTTTATGAAGCTTGGGCTTTCTCGTCGGAAATGTTTAATTAGCAATTAAGCAACTATCTCTATTTGACGCTCAGAATGGGGGAGGGGAAGGAGAGCTAAGCATGCTTTGTGGGTTTACAGCTCATGCTGGAAAGAAATTGAAGCACATTGGGTTTCTCTCTTAAGCAGATGCCAGGACTTTAGCTACGACTCATATGTGAGATGGTGAGAACAATAGGGGAGACTTGGACCATCCATCCTCTCTGTGCAGAGCAGGTGCAGTGCAACAATTACGGCATAATCAGAGCATCCTCTCCTGCTTTCCCAATCAACATTCAGGTAATAATAGCTTTATAGATTAAATAGCAAGTTGCAACTAAGTTAGGTAACTGCACCATAAAAAACAATATTGATGTTTAAAGGAATTAGGTAAACCTTGTCAGTGAAGCACAGCATCTCATTCATATCAATCTCCAGCCAGGCACTCGCTGTTCCAGTTATTGATCCAATCATTTGCTTGCCTAAGTATTTTACTTCCCTCTGTGCAATCGCTCTTACTTCTTCCCCTCCCTCCGGCCTCCACCCTCCCTCCCACTCGCAGGTGCCACCTCTAGTCCTCTTGATAGCTTCCTGGGAACAAAGCTAGAAAGCTGTTAGAGGCAAAAAATGTTAAGTACCTGCCATGTGCCACTAACTTCTATTATCGCTGTGTGGTACCGCTACTTCCGCTGTTAAAACCAGGAGGCCCAGGGAAACATCGCAGTCGTTGAAGATGCTCCATTCCTGGCTGTCCAGAGTTCTGCCAGCAGGCATAGGCTGGGCAACATGTCATGCCATGCTGGAAACGGCCAGGAAAAACAGCAGCTGAAAACATGTGCTCCACTTAGGAAGAAAAAATCAGTTTCACACATTACAGAATGGGAAAAGACTGTCTAGGAAGGAGTACGGCAGAAAGCGATCTAGGGGTTATAGTGGACCACAAGCTAAATATGAGTCAACAGTGTGATGCTGTTGCAAAAAAAGCAAACATGATTCTGGGATGTATTAACAGGTGTGTTGTGAGCAAGACACGAGAAGTCATTCTTCCGCTCTACTCTGCTCTGGTTAGGCCTCAGCTGGAGTATTGTGTCCAGTTCTGGGCACCGCATTTTAAAAAAGATGTGGAGAAATTGGAGCGGGTCCAGAGAAGAGCAACAAGAATGATTAAAGGTCTTGAGAACATGACCTATGAAGGAAGGCTGAAAGAATTGGGTTTGTTTAGTTTGGAAAAGAGAAGACTGAGAGGGGACATGATAGCAGTTTTCAGGTATTTAAAAGGGTGTCATAAGGAGGAGGGAGAAAACTTGTTCACCTTAGCCTCTAAGGATAGAACAAGAAGCAATGGGTTTAAACTGCAGCAAGGGAGGTCTAGGTTGGACATTAGGAAAAAGTTCCTAACTGTCAGGGTGGTTAAACACTGGAACAAATTGCCTAGGGAGGTTGTGGAACCTCCATCTCTGGAGATATTTAAGAGTAGGTTAGATAAATGTCTATCAGGGATGGTCTAGACAGTATTTGGTCCTGCCATGTGGGCAGGAGACTGGACTCGATGACCTCTCGAGGTCCCTTCCAGTCCTAGAATCTACGAATCTATGAATCTATGGGGGTGGAGAGGGCATAATGCATCTCTACCCCTTATGCCCTTGCCCTGCCACCCATGGGGAGTGGTATAGCAGGGATAGCAGTCTCTGAGGAGCTGCTGGGTCCCCTGAATGCATGTGGATGGAAAGGGATAGAGAATGCTGTGACGGTGCAATAGGGATGCACCAGGAAGAGGGCTAGCACAGGGGATGTCATCCCCAGAGTTGGGGGAAACCAGGAGGCAGGATGTGATTCTCTGAGTCACAGTCTGCTCCCTGGACTGCTCCAGGGCAGCAGAACATGTTGTCCATCCATGGGCTTCTAACAACCACAATTGACCCCAATGGAGAGAGAGATTCTCTCTCTGCAGATATAGCCAGGCACCATTTCAATCAGCATTGGGCTGGACGCCAGCACATTCCTTTTCCTAACCCCTTCATTTTGCTCACGGCTCCCATATCTTGAACAAGCTCTTCCTTGCATGCACATCAGGCATCAGCCAATACTACTAGGCTCTGAAATATCACTCCCATGTATGCTCCCTTCTGAAGGCGTGTTGTAATCCCGTGACATCACTTCTGGAACACAGTGACAAAATTCACATGGGTTTCTGCAAACATCTGTATGTTCCAGGCAGTGCCTGTGAAACCTAGAGCTGAATGCACACTGCGTGCATAACCATTCACTTGCAGTAACTACCATCACTGAATTCACAGATACCCATTTCCATCCCCAAACGTGGGCTTGGCTCACACAAACGGGTACGCACAAAAAGAAAGAGAAAGCTGGAACTCCTCCTTTCTTCTCTCCCGGCCTTTCTTTTCCTAATTGTTTGGATTCATTTCCCAATTCCTGCCATTCCCTTCCTGTGACCCCAATTTAAAACCAAACCAAGTAGCCTTCACCCAACAAAATGCACAACTAACAAAGCGGAGTCTGTCATCGCCATGTTCCTTTGCTTCTGTGTTCTTTCAGATCTCCAACTCTTCAAGTGTTTGTGTTTTTAAGATTGCATTTTCAGTAGGACAGGGACCCACTGCCTCTGGGTTTGTACAGCACCTAGCGCCATACAGACCCAATCATAATTGGCATTTGGGGGAGCACTACCAATTAGTTATTAATATTATTTACACAATATAATAATATTAGACTATTACAACAATAAATTAATAACATAGTATTAGAAGCCTGTTTTACAATGTGGCACATTTACAGTGAGTGGATGATATTGTGGTGGGATGAATGGACAGGGAGTATCAACAAGCAATCCAAGTTTTCCTCCTCTCACTCCTTTTCCAAAAGAAACTCAACCACCCTGTGTGATACCTGACACAGGAAAGTATTTTTGAGGGGAGGAAAAGTTATAACAGGCAGAGGAAAAATAACATGGAATTAGCAGAGGTAAGATATTTATTGCAGGAAAATGCAAACTGAGAAGAGAAATCAATGGTGAGTAAACAGGAGAAGAAAAGAACCTCTTGGCCTTGTCAGAAGCTTTGTGGGAGAGAGCCTTCAATCAGAAATGTGCTGATACTGAATTATCCCTGGATCTGATCTACCTTCTAATAATTGAAAACTCTCACTGCTGGAACAGACCAGTTTGCTGAATGACCACTAATTTCTCAGACTGGGTATTAAGCAGATGAAACTACTGCATGTATCTAATCAGATCTGAATTTTTATTCTCTGATACATCACATCCTACATTGTGTTATGATTATAAATGATCACATCATGTTCTGCGGCATGCATGGATGAGACGTGGGCTTTCCTTAATG
The DNA here is from genome assembly GCF_013100865.1 of Trachemys scripta elegans. Taxonomy (NCBI): domain Eukaryota; kingdom Metazoa; phylum Chordata; order Testudines; family Emydidae; genus Trachemys; species Trachemys scripta. The sequence continues at coordinate 4,093,913 of NC_048302.1, forward strand.
CTATCATATAGTTCTTCTGTTTTCACAGCTGTGATTACTTGTACTGTAGCTAGATTTCCAGAAAGATATACAAGAGGAGGTGTTACAGTTCTCACTGTTGCCTTGGCATACCCAATTTAACATGTTAAGCCCCTGGATACTGCAGATCTCTCTCTATATCCATAATTATAGAATCATAGATGTGTAGGACTCGAAGGCACCTTGAGAAGTCATCTAGTGCAGCCCCTTGTACTGAGACAGGACCAAGTAAACGGAGCCCATCCCTGACAGGGGTTTGTCCAACCTGTTCTTAAAAACCTCCAATGACGGAAATTCCACAATTCCCTTTGGAAGCCTATTCCAGAGTCTAACCACCTGGATAGTTAGAAAGTTTTTCCTAATCTCTAACCTAAATCCCCTTGTTGCAGATTAAGCCCATTACTGCTTGTCCTACCTTCAGTGGACATGGAGAACAATTGATCACCACCCTCTTTTGATTGGACATATATAACCTATCTGAAGACTGTTATCAGGTTCCCCCTTGCTGTTTTCTAAGAAGACGGATGGGGGCCTAATGATGAGAGTTATTTGACATTTAACACTATCATGTAAAGCAAGGCTCTTTATTGCCTATTTTTCTACTCCCTTTTGTGCATATCTTCTTTTTGGTCTTAAATGAAGCACATACTTAGGCAGAATTTATTTGCCTAAATTATAATGCGGTCAGGATAGTGGCTTTTAAGACCTCTATTCAGATGAAAAATGCCAAGGGATTATTAATGGCTGCAACTGGGCAGGACTTCAGATCTATGCTTCACTCTTAAAAAGGCACCTCCAGTAACAGAGTGCCCCCTTCCTCTGGGGCTGGGGAATTTCTTCCGTGACTGACTGGCTCTTTAAGGAAATGTGTTATGTGGTTGCTTGATTTCCCTCTTATTTAATCTTGCTAGGAGAACTGGTCAAAAATGAGATGGCTTTTCAGGAAATTTCTTTCCTTTTTTCATCCACATTCAACAAAAATTTTCTGCGGAAAATCAAATGCCAGGAAAAATTCAGCCAACTGTATTATCTAGGTCCTTAAATGGCTCCCTTCACTATAAAGCCTGACTATATGTCAAAAGAGTAATTTATGCTCCAGCACAACCACCAGATACGGGCTTGATGAAGGAAACATGGGGAGTCTGTGTTATGCAGGAGGTCAGACTAGATTATCAGAATATTCCCTCCTGGCCTTAAAACCTAAGAATGTATGACAATTAAAACATGACATTGTGACTAAGCAGGTCATCACAATCTGTTTAGACAAATACTTATAACTGAGTAGCTTCGGGCCATATTCTCTGCTGATGTAAACTGGTGGAATTCCACTAACTTGAGTGAAGCTGTTTTCAAATACAGCCTGGTCCTTCATGTTTAGGACCATCTCCCGAGAAAGTAAGATGAGGCAGGCTGAAGCATGAGGAAGAATGTGGATGAGGGATCTTCTATAGCATTTTAGATCCCTGTAAAGACGAAGAGCTGTTCATTAGTTTCTCTAGACTCATTTTGTAGAATAGGTGGAAGAACACCAGTCACAAAATAGTCCGCAGGCTACTCATAGCATATAAATAGCAATGCTGAAAGCATAACATAAGCTCTTCTGTGCTTTTTGGCACAGCTTAAAATAAAAGTTAATTATCAAATACATTTGTTAAAAAACGAAAGGTTATTTGCTAATAAACTTTTATTCTGGCTCTGATGAGCAACAGCACAACAGCTTGCATTATGCTCTCTGAAGAGTTATTTATGACTCTCCAAAGAGGTGCTTTGTGAACTGGTGTTCTTCCACTTGCGCTGCAAAAGCAGAGAGGCTAAAATAAATACAAATGCATAAAGAATGGCACAAGTGTGCAGCTTTTCCATGCACAGGGTGAGCAAAGACTTTTAATTAGAATTGATTTTATTTAATAGTGACAGAACAAGAAGGGGGGGAGGGGAAATCTCCATATGAAAGCACAGTGTATGTGCCTCCTCAGTACAAGGAGATCTCTGAACACAAAATGTCATCTGTCTGTATAGCAGGGGGGAGACTTCTCTCCATTGAAAGATGCAGTGCACATAAAATAAAGCACAGCATAAACCACAAGCATACAGGGTACCCCAAGCTAGTCAAGACTCTCTTCCCTTTATCCTATGTAAAATGTCTTATTTTCACACGGGACAAAGAATCAATCTCAAACTTGTGTGTTGTTTTCCCAAACACTTGGTAGTACAATGTTAATTGTAAATGTGTGTTTGTATCTACAATGTTTAGACTTGGTGCGTGTGTCCATTTTAGGGTTCATTGTGCTTGGGTTTTTGAAATGAGGCCATTTTCCCATTCCCTCTGTCTGTGCCCAGTTTTTGCTGAGGTGATGACAAGCACAGACACTTGTAACATTCCTTCATGATATCATAGTTCCACCTATCTCCCACCCCTATGCTGGTTTTAGGGGGTCTCTCTCTTACAGGGCAGTACACTAACAAACATGGGGTAACACGCTAGAGATCTTAGTGCAGTGAGAGAGAAGGGGCTTCAGATAGCTTGGTTCCAAGTCATTTGGTATATCACAAAGGAGCCATTTCATGGCAAACCCAGAGGACAGACCAGATATTTTTCATAGAGGTTATGGCTGGAAGTGACCATTAGATTATTTAGTCTGACCTCCTGGATATAGCTCAAACCATTACATTTCACCCATTTCCTCTATACTGAGCAAAGCCGTTCAGGCCTCACTTTTCTGTGCCACAGATAGACAACAGGAGAGAGCGAGATGCCAACAGTTCTCAACGCCCCTGCGATGGCAAAGAATTGATTAGGTGAGATATGCTCAGATGATTTCAGCAGGTGACCCACATCCCATGCTGCAGAAGAAGGCAAAAATATCTCTGCTGATCTTACTGAAGAAAAATTTCCTCCATCAGTTTGACTGTGAGCATGTGAGCAAGATGAACCAGCCAGGCACAAGGAAGGTGGTGATGGATTACAGAGCAATTCTCTGAAATAAAGTGAAATAGACGACTATCAGAAAAGTATCACAGAAAAAGAGTTCTTACATTGCATGCCTCATTCTCCTTCCTTTCCCTCTCCCAAATTCATCCCAGGTATAACTCCATGGAGGCCTCCAATTGGGTGAGCTATATGTAAATATCTGTGATGTGAAAGCACCTGGCTGTTTCATTCCATGGTTTGGGTGGGGAGGGGAGGTTGGAGTCTCAGACTGCCTTGTGCTCCCAAGGGAAGAGGGGGTGCAGAGACTGACACTGAGCTAGAGAGCTTCGGAAGTGCACAGACCCCTCCAGGGTCTGCCAAGTTGGAAGGTCTCCTCCTTCTTCATCATGGTTCACACTTCCCCATGTGTAACATGCCAAGGTTGCTCAATTGAGCATCTTCTAGTTGAGAAAGTGGAGGCCACTGTTCTCTTTGGATCTGTGACGCTCAAGCAACCTAATCCAACGTATTTTACCTTGACATGCAAAGGATGCTAACTATGTTAGCTCATGGGATTACTTGCCACCACAATTTGTCCCTTTGTCAATAAAGTTTTTCATGTCAAACCAAACAGATGTGGTCTCAATACTCTGCTCGCTGGTTTGCTCTACTTCCACCTCCCTTGATAGCTTGAATATCAGGAAAGTGTGGCAGTCAGGAAAGTTTGACTGACCTGGCTAACATTCAGCCTGCTCTGTGGCACAATTCAGAGAGTAGCTAGTGGGAGAAGAATTTCAAACCATCAACTTGTTTAGTGAAAAGCAATCTAGGCAGGCTTCTCCTTCAGTTAATCCAGGGTGGTCTCATTGGGAATGCTCAAGATTTCTCTCTATAGGTCTTCAACTCCTTTTTTTTCTTCCCTATTCAGGTACTCTGCTGAGAAATTCCTTTTCCCAAGTTGTGTAGGAAATAATGATGCCTCTGAAGCTGGCTTTCAACGAAATTGTACAGGAAATTGGGTGAGACCTCCCCACTATCATGCATTTCAAAGTATGGTCCTCCATGCTCCCCCAGAAATGAAAGAAAACCACCATCCAAGGTGCTAAAATGCACCACTGGTATAACTCCACTCGGTGGTTCTCAACCAGGGGTCTGGAACCCCCTGGAGGGCCGCTAGCAGGCTTCAGGGGGTCCACCAAGCAGGGCCAGTGTTAGACTCTCTGAGGCCCCAGGAGGAAAGCCGAATCACCACCACATGGGTCTGAAGCCCAGAGTCCTGAACCCCATCACTCGGGGGTTAAAACCGAAGCCTGAGCAATGTAGCTTAGTGGGGGCCCTGTGGTATGGGGCCCCAGGCAACTGCCCTGTTTGCTACCCCCTAACACTGGCTTTTATATGTGGAAAAACAGTTGTTGTGGCACAGGTAGGCCGTGGAGTTTTTATAGCATGTTGAGGGGGCCTCAGAAAGAAAAAGGTTGCAACCCCCTGACTCCACTGACTTCACTGTGGTTACACCAAGGATGAATTTGGTCCATTCTACATGCATCTGTGGGAGAACTTGGGCAGTTACCTTATATGTGCAGTTAAGTGTATGTGCTGTTATTTTTAGAAAGCATAGTCATGCTGGCTTCCCTTTTACTGTGCCACCTTTGAGTTGCACTTGTAAAGAAATATACTCACCTCTAGAAGGACACATTCCCCTTGAAAAGCAATCTAATAATTTGAGTGGAAGTTCTCACATTTCTGGAGTGACATCACCATGAACCTGTGACAGACCTACGTTTTATCTAGTCACATAGGACAATGGGAGAGATTTTGTGCTGTGACTCTTAGAGGCGTAGCACAGAGCTTTCAGCCCACGATGAGGGGGAGAGGCCTCAGGGATCTTGAACCACCTTTGCACCCTCCTGATCCTTGGGTGCTCTGTGACTCTTGGTGCAATTTAGACAGCCCTGGGAGCCTGGTTGAAGTTATGGCAACCTCCCACGGCTGCCCTATGGGCTGCAGCATTGTCCAGAATCTCTGCAGTGTTATGTGTCCTGCCCCCAACATGCTCCTCCCACTGACAGCTCCACCCTAGCACACCCACTGCGCCACGGTTTTAAAGGGGTCCTCAGAAGGCAACCTTATGGTTGCTTGCCTCAGTGCTTGCATAAGCTTCATCCAGGGTTTTTGGTGCCCCTTTACATCACTCAGGCCCTGGTGTCAAGGGGCTGGAGCGGTGTGAGTATTTCACCCTATGTCTATAGATCTCTGTAGCTAGCCACACAGAGAGAGACAGAGAGAGAGTGGTACATAATACACATTTATTTAATGCTACCATTTCAGATATACCGCTCAACGCCAACTTTCCAGGGTTGCATTGTACAAAACCCTCCCCTGGAGAGTTCCTAGCCTTTGTAACCCTCTGCCATGTGGTGTTGGCAGCAAAAAAGATCTGAGTTCAATTTTCTAAGGTTTCCTTCTGCAAAATTTAAACAGCAACCGCTCCAATCCCCACCCAGAAATGGAGAAAACGATATATACCACTCTGGGTGCCCTAGATAGGCAATACTTCCCCACTCACAGGCACTGAGTCCAGGAGTTTAACAGAAAGAGACCTTTATAAAGGAGGAGGAAAGGGGTACAATCATATAAAAGCCACTTGGGAAAGCCAGCAATTAGTAAATTATGTATGACTCTCATCGCCACAGGGTGTCCTAGCATTAGCTCCAACCTCAGTCCTCTTCTGGCAGGTGTGAGTGGCTGATATGTTCTAGCCACTTCCCTCCTCCCCGTCCCCATTCACAATTTGTTGCCCAGGACTGGTAGAGTCCAGGGATTGTGATCATTCTCCAGGCCCTAAAGGGAGGGGCTGGCGGGGCTGCTTCCCACCTGACTTGATTTCAACTTTGATTGCTGGCTGGGGTGGGGGGGATACACCAGAATACCTCCGGTAGGCTGCTGCTCTCTGCAGCTTCCATACAAGCCACCACCATCTTCTCAACTTAGTCCACCCCCTTGAAGTCACCTCAACTCAGTCTACCAGCTTTAAGCCTTCTGCTGTCTTACAGTGGCCTTTGAGCTGAACTTTTGGAGAAGAAGAATATCTAAGACCCTTACAAGAGTATTTGCCTCAGCATCAGCATTCCCAGCAGAAATAGGGACCTCTTTTTCCATTTAGCCCCGTCCAGGTTCCCTCACCTAACCCTTCATCCCAGGAACGTTTAGTGCAATGCTCTTGTCACTTCATTTCCCAACAGGACCAATCACATTTTATTGCCCCCGAACTCAAAACATAACTGTATTTTTACCAAGATGCCCCAAACTTAAATGCAAATGAGGCATGGCTCATCCAGTCATTGCCCCTTGCTCAGCAGCAGAGAACTTCCTCTCCTCCGGAGCCCCTGCCCATCTGCAGTTCTCAAGCAACTCTGGGCCACTCTTCAGCCATTTCTCCAACAGGTGTCAATAGTGAGCTCCCTACTCTCCCCCACCCCCCCTACACACACACAGACGTCTCAGGCCACAGGGTTTACATCTTCACAAGCTTCTATTTTACAGAGCTCCCACAGCATGCTGAGATAAGCTCCAGGAGTGTTTTCTTCCAGCCTCTTTTACTAGGGGTTGGAGGACTCCTGAAATTTCCATAAACTTGATTTACCTTTGGTGTAACTGGAGATGTTACCTGGAGACTCGGGTGTCGATGCTGCATCACTCTTTGGTATTTCAGGCCTTTCTTTTTGACTTTTTTTCATCTCCTTTAATTATGAATAATTAACCCTTGCCTAATTTTAAAAATTATTTAACCTTTTCATTTCCTAATTTGATGTATTTCTTTATAAGGCTGGGATTTTCTATACGATAAGATACGGGCACGTAACTCTTCAGGTGCCTTTAAAAAACACAGCCTTAAACTACTTGCCTTTTGCCCCCCTTACACAGTCTTAGTTTATTTGTTTAATGATCTATATTTTAACCTCTGCCTAATTTTTGAAAATTATTTTGCTGGCAATTTCTCTCCCCTCTAAGGTGCTAATTTTTCTTTGATTTTTTTCTTTCTCCAATTCATTCCTGATTTTTAGGTTTATCTTTCCTGCAGGACATTGGTTTATATCAAATGTAACTGTCATGAGGTCTGCATTCAGTTCCAAAGATATTGTCCATTCTTTATCTTCCTCAATGTTACCATGAGACACTGTTTCAATAAACAGTTCATGCATGCACTTCCTGGCTTGTGAAAATAGTCATAAGCAACTAGTTACATTCCTGACGGACATAAAAATTCTTCCCTGAATGAGACATTGGCTATTTGTTTGCACCTCTGAACCTCTTGGTCACAGCCAGGATCAAAAGAAGATAGAGCAAGATGCAATGGGAAAGTTGTTCTTACTGTATTAACAGTCCAAAGGTACAGAATCATAGGCTTAGAATAGACCATAAGGGTCTTCTAGTCTAATCCCCTGCCAAACTGCAGGAAGGTAGTGCCACAATGGTCTATTTTGATTCTAACTCACTTCTGTAGATCCAGAAAGTTAGTAGAGTATAGACAAGGTTCAGAGAGACAGCCAGAATGTGGGGTGATTATTTGAATAGAATCTCTTGAATTTTTGAGGTTCTGCTATCACTGAGATTAGTCAGACTGTAAACTCTTTTTGCTCTGTGTTTGTATGTCACCTAGCCCAATGGAGTTCTGCGCCATGACTGGGGCTGCTAAGTGCTATGATAATAATAATAAATAAAATAATAATAAATAACAATAATAGTCACTGATGAATTGGAAACATCACCAGGACACACCCTCGTATTTCCTTGGCCTTCCCCTGATAAATGTAATGAATGATTTCCTTAGTTTCAGAAAATTGTTTCCAGTGGCAAAGGAGAAAGGAAGAACTGTGACATTTACATTGTAAAATTATTTACATGACTGAGATTATCAATATGGAAATGCAAGAGACCTCTGCTAAACACAGAATTTTCATTAGCCGGGGGAGAAGTGTGACAGTAGAGATGTCAGCTACATCCTTAGTTGACAGTCATAAGTTGCTTCCAAAACAAGCAAAAAGACAACACATTTTGTTTAGTCATTATTAGTATTCAATGCAAGAAAGGACTTCATACCTCGGAGGAATCATTATAGGTGGGATAAGAAATATCCTGCAGCTGTTTTCCATGGTTAAGAAGAGAGTCATCAACATATCTTTAATCTTGTCTATAGCCAAATCAAGTGTGCATGCCTCAAAACAAATGGGGAGGAAGAAAAGCACCATTATACACAGGAGAGCTAAACCGATCTTTTCTAAAGCTAAAATAAACTCAGGCTGGGTGTACACAGGAATGGATGGTGGCTGGGGAAGCCAGGTAGCTGAAAACTTACTGGGAGCAATGCAAACACCTTTGTGAAGGCATTCAAAGGATGAGTGGTGCAGTTTTGGTTTACCAGTCCTGGGAGTCAACCAGCTCCTACCCGTTCTCTTGTTAGAGCAAGTTCAACCGATTCAAACTAATCAAGAAGCCTCTCACAGGTGATCTTCCCTGCCACTATTCCCAAAACACCATCATGAGCGGCTTCATGCCCTGTCTTTGGGAGGGGGCACGTACAGAGGGAGTGGAAGGAAAAAGGGAAACTGAGGCAAGGGGTGTTTACCATATATCCCTTCTTCAGCTCCTATCACCCATCCAAATTACAGCCAACCTAAACTTTGTCCCCTTCTAATTTGCATAAAGCCTGTGAAGTTAAGAGGATCATATTTTTAGAAGATTGTGAAATCCTTTTTTTCTTACCGAGGAGTCTATTTCCAACATGCTCTAACTTTACCATATAATACTCTCTGGCTTTTTTAAGTACACATGGTAATATTACTATTTCGTGTTACAGTAGAGAGGGGGGAATTGAACCGGGGTCTCTAGTGTCCCAGGAGAATGCCCGAACCACTGGTCTAAAAGCTAGAAGGACCTCCTCAGCTTTCTCCTGCCAGGTTTTGAATAGGATCCAATCTAGTCGGTGTCCTCTGAGCAGGATACCAGATTAGGCTCTGCATGTGACATATCTGCATATCTTCCCCCAGTTTGTAGATCACTCTGGTAGTTAGTTAGGAGATAGGCACCTGGTCATCTAGAGGGCAGCAGTAGTGCACGTGCTCAGAGGCAGACAGCTAGGGAACTTTTACCCTGAAGATGTAGGTGCTATGAGTGAGTTTAGGCACCTAAAGGGGTTAGGCAGGACTTCTGTGCATTGTGTTGGAGTCAAAAATGGGATTTAGGTACCTCAAATAGGAATTTCGATGCCTAACTCCTTTGGAGCATTCTGCTCTGAAGTGCTAGTTCAATACTCTATTGACTAGACCACACTGCCTCTCAGAAATGGTATATGTAAGCATACCAATTATTTATTTAGGAAGCCCTAATTAAAACACTTCACTAGCATCTCATCCTCTCACCATAATATCAGTATCAGAGGGGTAGCCACGTTAGTCTGGATCTGTAAAAAGCAACAGAGTCCTGTGGCACCTTATAGACTAACAGATGTATTGGAGCATAAGCTTTCGTGGGTGAATACCCACTTCATCAGACGCATGAATCCGAAATTTCCAGAGGCAGGTATAAATATGCAGGCAAGAATCAGTCTGGAGATAACGAGGTTAGTTCAATCAGGGAG